>NC_064927.1:434948177-435251208 GCF_023897955.1 Schistocerca gregaria
TCCAGTCTGTGGCTGGTTGGCATTGTTGTAATACTCGCCATTGTAGTGTGGGCAGCGGCAGCTGGATGCTAACAGCGCGTAGCGTTGCACAGTTGGAGGTGAGCCGCCAGCAGTGGTGGACGTGGGGAGAGAGATGGCGGAGTTTTGAAATTTGTAAGAATTGGTGTCATGAACTGCTATATATATTATGACTAGTGAGGTAAATACATTGTTTGTTCTCTATTAAAATCTTTCATTTGCTAACTATGCCTATCAGTAGTTAGTGCCTTCAGTAGTTTGAATCTTTTATTTAGCTGGCAGTAGTGGCGCTCGCTGTATTGCAGTAGCTTGAGTAACGAAGATTTTTGTGAGGTAAGTGATTTGTGAAACGTATAGGTTAATGTTAGTCAGGGCCATTCTTTCTTAGGGATTTTTGGAAGTCAGATTGCGTTGCGCTAAAAATTATTGTGTGTCAGTTTAAGCACAGTCTTGTATAAATTGTTCTAAGGGGACGTTTCATATGTCGACCCTTAGCCAAGGATACCTCACTGGAATCTTCTGATTTTTTCTTGTAGTTTGTGTAATTAATGTAGATTTTGTTTATTGCTAGCGCGTAATTGTAGAGAGAATCTCCTTTGTAGTTGTAGTCTTTCATTGATGTACAGTACAACAGTTGTAGCATGCATGTAGGGTTGCACCAAGTATTTCGCACCTGCGCTTGCAATTAACTAGATATTATTTTCTATGTTAATGTATTCTCTTATTTTTGCTCTTCAAATTGTTTTTTTTTTCTGTGACAATAATGGCGTGTGAAAAACGTAATACTAGGCTCCAAAGTAAACTGAGAAATGACAGTGAAGACGAAAGCAGTGTGTTAGCGCCACCGAGTAATGAATTAACTAATGTTCAAAGTAGTAATTTGGTAATTGTACATAGGGAAATGGAGCGGGTTGCAAATAATGGTGTAGGCAGTGAAACAATTAGTGAACAGGAAAGCGTTATCGATCGATCGGTCGGCAACAGTTCGCCTCAGGATTCCGAAATGACAGGACACAATATTGCAAATACTGTACATTCAGGTTTTGCGTCCTCACCGTTTTCTCAAATAAGTCAAGACACATTTTCTGTTTTTCAAACTGCGAATATTGCTGGTGCAAATGCATTGCCGAATAGGACTAAGGAACATGTTTCAGAATCCAGTGCATTGTTATTACAATTAATGCAACAAATGGGACAAAAGCTTCAAAAGATAGACACAATGGAACAAAATCTTCAAAAGTTAGACACAATGGAACAAAATCAGAGACAAACACAGCAAAAGCTTCAAAAGTTAGACACAATGGAACAAAATCTTCAAAAGTTAGACACAATGGAACAAAATCAGAGACAAACACAGCAAAAGCTTCAAAAGTTAGACACCACGCTTGAACAAACACGTGAAGATTTAACTAATGAGTTACATAACATTGAATCGAAATGTCAAAAAGTCTGTAATGACGTAAAAACACAAATTTGTGAGCATTTCCAACCTATTTTTTCGCGGCATGAAAATGCATTACAGAATCACGAAGCAGCCATAAAAAAACTGCAAACTATTGTTCATGAAAATCATGAGACCTTGTAAGCTAAAATTGACTCAGTTGCATCTACCGATTCGGTTACACAACTTGCAAAAACTCAAGCGAACTTAAAGGACACAGTAGATACTCTGAAAATTGGTTCAGAAAGACACACAGAGGAAATAATTTCACTGTCGGATAAAGTAGCCGAACTTTCAGATCAGTTCACTAACTTATCTACAAAGGTAGATGATGATCTGAATGACACAAAACCTGTAGCCTTCACTGAAACTGAAGAGTATGAACAAATTAGGAAATTCAAACAGAATCAAAATCAAATCAACACACAGTACAAAAGAGAAATGCGGGAAGTACAAGATCAGTTGGCTCAAGTAATACAAGAATTACATATTTCAGAGGACACTCGCGCCCCAGTATGGGAAGAGGGACATAGCAATACAGAACAACCACAAAATAATAACACAGGACATTTCGGAAATCATGAAAGAAATTGGCAAGGTACACCGAATTTTGAGATGGAACCGGCGAAACGACGTAACAATGACCGACATGCGACTCGCTGACACGATGATTTTGACTATAAGCTGTTCATTACTACACGTAAATTCAAAACATTTAAGAATTCTGGCAACGACATTCATCCACAAGCGTGGCTCCATCAATTCTCTCATTGTTTTCCTCCCAACTGGTCACCAGAGCACAGATTAGAATTTATGTGTGGCTATTTAGAGAATGAACCAGCTGCAAGAATGCGATCGGTCATTCACGATTGCCACAGTGAAGGAGAATTTTACCATGCCTTCCTCTCAGCATATTGGTCCCAAGCCACACAAGACCGAGTAAAACATAGCATCATGATGATGAAACACTTTGAACAATCTGAATTTTCCAGTCTTGTCAAATATTTTGAAGACATGTTGCATAAGAATCAATATCTTTCAAACCCATATAGCCCTTCAGAACTCATCCGCATTTGCATAATCAAATTACCTGAACATTTACGACAGATTATTTTAGCAGGACGACGCAAAGACGACATTGAAGCTTATCAGGGACTGTTACAAGAACTGGAAATTGACACTGACAATCGCAGAACGCGAAAAAAGAAACACAACAATTACAGGTCACACCTGTCACAATTCCGCGATGACAGAAATAATACACGACAAGGCTATTCGTACAACGTAAATCGTGACCAAAACGGACACCACCCATATGACAACCGTTGGCAGAGTAGTAATTATTACAGAGAAAGATCACCTCTCCGCGGTAATGACTATCACTATCAGAGAAACAGACAATATGGAAACCTAAATAATTATTATCAAGGGAGACGGAATAACTTCAGACGCAAGGGTCCACCGCGCAGTGATAATTCAGGGAGAAATTCTCCACCACATGACCGACAAACAAGAAATTACAGGAACTACCGACATGACGACAGACGACATAATCATAATGACAGACCGGAAATCCATCAGAACTGGCGAGCTTCAAACAGGGTAGGGCCCTCTCGGCAAGGTGAATTTGTAGAAGTTAGGTCTCCTAATCCCAATAACGACGCGCGCCAACAAAGAAACAGACAATGACTCGCACCGCAGGCAGCCACGTGCGCCGGCTGGGCTTGAGAAAAATAACATAGACGCTAACCTTGAGAAAAATTCCAGTGTTCCTTACCGACGTAACCACATGACAATTGCGCTGAAACTGAAACTCTGCGTACTAGGAAGAGGAAAAGATTGCACCACATTGCACATGTAAAACCGTTAATTGAGAGATAATCTGCTTTTTAACTTAGTCTTTGCTATAAAATTTTTCGCTTTGCATTACTATTATGCTTTGTCAGATTTAGAATCTGGTGACATGCAACAATGTTTGAAGTTGAATATTCGGTCAAGAACCAAGAGAACTTATTTAGACAGTATTTACGAGTGCATTGTTATAGTGAACAGACATCACTGTGTTATTTCGTGTGTACATTCTTGCTTGTTAGTTGCACGATTACGTAACGACTATAAGGCTCACATACTTAGAACATTTACCAGTGTTGCTAATGAGATTTTAACGCAACATTTTGGTTTACTTGAAAATACATTCTGGATTTAAAGTACTTTCTGTGAGATACCAGATGATACAGTGATTAGTTTATGTGACAGCTACACGCTTTTATCACGACGCTACTAATGAGTGATAATTTACAATGTTGCTTTTGCAGTTTATCTGTTTTATATCTGCACAGTTTTTCTGAATTTTTCTGGAAAGTAAAACATGTTTTAGTAGTAACGTTTGTGGTATAGCTACAATGAGACAGCCTTTTCTGTAGCACAACAATACGTAGAGTACAGTACTTACTTCATCACGGCAATAAGCGTAATAACTAAGATATCTATACGCAAAGCATTTCAATTTCGTTTATCATGAGGTAAGTACATTGACTTCTGCAGAACGTAGCTTTCGAAGGACAATAACTACCACACTTCCACAGAGATTGTCTTACAGCAAGACGCACATTTAGCGCTACAGGACACGCATTAAACTATTTATTTTTCAACATATTTGAATTACAAAGAAAGTTTTCCATGATACATTTCATTCCATTGCTGTAATCTGTAACACCTGAGGATATAATTACATTAATCCTCAGGGGGGTACACGCTTACTTTGTGTACCATGTGTTTGGCAAGCACAAGGAGCCCTAGCTAATATGGTATTTGTTTATACAACTTTACACATCGGTACCATATTTCTCTAACACATAAATTACACAGCTATCTGATCATTTAACTGAGAGAGACAAACATTTACTTTACTACATCATTGACAGATGTTTACGTAATTACACCATAGGATAACTTCACACTTACGAAGTTGTATTTTGTGTTCATATTTTTTTCGGAACCATTGTGATACTATGAGAGCTTTGAATGACATATTTGGTATGGGATCATGATTTTTAAAGCACGTTTGAGGCAGATGACACTTGACATGAGCAGAGAAATTTTTTTTAGGTTTTGAAATTATTGGAGGAAGCTACGACGATTTTGAGAATTTGACTGAGGTGTTATGATGTTATTATTACGATGACGATGTGTATTATGCTGTTGTGGCATGTTTATGATCAATAAGCTGATGGTATATCAGGAATTTAATTATGTTACTTATTTGTTATGATGAAATATTGAAAAAGTGTGGACGAATATGTATATGTGTAATAAGGTAAGGAATAATGAGTAGTGGTTAGGGACTCTGGTTTGTGAAAAAGGATGTTGGAAACCAAGAATCGTACTTTAAGAGTTATGAAATGTGTGTATACGCGTGAATGTATCACAAGGCCGCCAAAAATTTTTGGACACTGTTATATTAATAGAATTTTGTTTCTACAGATGTGTAACGCAAATTCTTGACCTGTGAATTTTTTTACATGAGACTGCCACTGTAGCGGAAACTGGTGTCGTAAATATTTCGTTAAGACAGTTAAGTGACCACCTAAACGTAATGCGTCGTGGGCACCCAGCTGCGCGACAACCACCTGACAAAAGAAAGCCATTAGTGTGTGCCTTTCAGAGGCACAGGTAAAAAAAAAAAAAAAGCCATTATCCTCTCTATTGACATTCCTTTGTAGAAAGCACCGCAAATACGACACGCTCAGTACTGAGAAAGATACTTACATCTGACACCTGATTATAACAAACGTCTTTCTATGAGAGTTGAGAGAATTCTACTAACTTATGAAATGTCACATGACTATTGAATAATATTTTTATGCTTTGTCCATAGTTGCTTATTTCATTTGATATCTGTTTTCCAGCTGTGTTGCATCATTGATTTTATAAAATAAAAGTAAATGCATTTGCTAATGTGAAAACTTTCTGTCAACAGATCTGTTAAATAATAATTTTATGATCCACATTCTTAAAAAAAAGGAGCACTTGGAAAGGAAAGAACAATAAGAAGGGACTAGTAACAGGAACTGCATACATAATTTTCTTTTCAAGTTCTTGGTAATTTATTTAATAGAATAAGTTGTGGTGCACCACTTTAATTACATAGTCATTAAGATGTGATTATAACTTTCCCTTATCTGCATTGTTGTCTTTAGTGTACTATTTTTTCTGCTTGTGGGTTTGTCATGTTTAGGTATAAGTTATTACATTTATTGCTGCTTGCTATGCTTACTTGCATTTTTTATTCATTGCTGTTTGTGTTAATCGTTTTGTGCTGCTGCATTGCGTCGTCCCTTAGTTTAGCATCTGAGCTCAGTAGATTTTAAGTTAGCTTAAGAGGGGGTAGACTATATAAGAAACTAACTATGATGAATTGGAAGAGAAGCATTGAGAAGCTATATGAAAATGATTTGGCCAAAAAAAGTAGTGTATAGTGGAGAAAAACTATTTTTGAAAGAGGATGAGAAAAGTACAGAAAGCAGGTATAGATAGGACTTTTTGGAAATAATGAAGAACTAAGGGAGATCTCTATGCAAAATACTGCAGTAAAACAAACCCTGTCCTTCCCTTTCGTATTATCCCTCTATGTGTTTATGTACCCTTGTGTATTTGTCTTTTTCCTGTCTTTATGTGTTTAGCTAATAAGATTTATGTTGTAGAATTTTTCAAATACTACGTTATTTTCTTTGTAAATATGTTCAGACATTATTTATTGCGTTTTGTTTTAATGCTCATGTGTGAAGTTGATGTTTATTCTGATCTTTTATGTATGTACTTATGTCATAATTTTTGTAACACTGATGTACTTGTTATTTCGATTCTTTTGTAAAGCCTGTATTACAGCAAATGTTATCTGTACTATTATGTTCTTTAATGATATATTTTGTCCTTTGTTATTGTATTCTTATGTTATAAAATTGTAATTGACACCAGTTCATCAAATTAAGTAACTTGTTAATTACATTTCACTGCACACGTTTCTGTTGGTCATAGTATATGGACAATATGTGAGAAGTAGGGACTGATAGTGTTTGCACATGTGTTAATAACTCAGTAAGGGACTGGATAACAGCATTGCTGGTTCTAAGGACATTTCAAAAACAATTTTTCTGAGTGCACAAGTGGTAGTTATGGACTTGTTATATTATCCACAAGACTCTTAAATGGTGATTGTGCGCCTGCACAGTCAAACAGATGGCTGCTGGCCATCTCTACAAGGACTACAGTGGGTCTACACCTTTGACAACCCACCGGTACCATTATTTCTACAAGGACTGCAATGGGTCTGCACCTCTGGTGGCCCACCAATACTGTATTCTCTACCAGGACTACAAGGGGTCTACTCTGTGATGACCTACCTACCAATATTCTTCAAAACTTCGACTGACTCTGCTGTAGGTTTGCTCTGTTGTGGCCCATTACCTGTCTGCATGTCAAGAGTCAGCACTGTCTTTCGTTGGAAGGACAACACCACTTCTTCAAGACTGCTTAGAAATCCACTACTTCCAAATGCAATTTCTTTTATTGCTCAGACTTTGAAAAAAACACTGCAATTTTACTGTGATGAACGATCAGGACTGTCATTATGGACTGTGAGAAAATTTTAGCTTCTGACCAACATTGTATCAATAAGTGTGTGTATTTGATATCTTTGTTATAGTAATTATGAAAAATTTTATCAAATCATTATTGGCCACTGTCCAAAAAATTTGTAAAAATTTTTTTTGGGGAGCATGGGGGCTATGTAAGTAGGCTGTTTAGGTTTTTTTATTGGTAACGCCGCCTCCACGTAGCGCTCTGTATGAAAATCACTGGCTGTGCCGTGTCCAGTCTGTGGCTGGTTGGCATTGTTGTAATACTCGCCATTGTAGTGTGGGCAGCGGCAGCTGGATGCTAACAGCGCGTAGCGTTGCACAGTTGGAGGTGAGCCGCCAGCAGTGGTGGACGTGGGGAGAGAGATGGCGGAGTTTTGAAATTTGTAAGAATTGGTGTCATGAACTGCTATATATATTATGACTAGTGAGGTAAATACATTGTTTGTTCTCTATTAAAATCTTTCATTTGCTAACTATGCCTATCAGTAGTTAGTGCCTTCAGTAGTTTGAATCTTTTATTTAGCTGGCAGTAGTGGCGCTCGCTGTATTGCAGTAGCTTGAGTAACGAAGATTTTTGTGAGGTAAGTGATTTGTGAAACGTATAGGTTAATGTTAGTCAGGGCCATTCTTTCGTAGGGATTTTTGGAAGTCAGATTGCGTTGCGCTAAAAATTATTGTGTGTCAGTTTAAGCACAGTCTTGTATAAATTGTTCTAAGGGGACGTTTCACATAGATCTTTCGTTTTATTTCAACATTTGTTTCCACAAAAAAATCCTATCCAAGCATGCTTTCTGTATTTATATGTTCACATATTTCTTACCTCATTATTTATTTTCCATTATCTTACCTCATCATTTATTTCCAAGGAAATCCTACCTAAACCTGTTGTCTCTAAACCCTACTTTTGTGTTCATATCCTCTTTCAAAATACTTTTTTTTGGCCAAACCATTTTCTTATAGTTTCTCAATCCATTTTACCCAATTCATCATAGTTAGTATCTTATATAGTCTACCCCCTCAGAAGCTAACTTAAATCTACTGAGCTCAGATGTATATACTAAGGGACAAGGCAATGCAGCAGCACAAAACAATTATCCCAAACAGCAATGATAAAAAAAATTCAAATTGGCAAAGCAAGCAGCAAAGTTAGCAAAGCAAATGCAACATTATCACTAATATGAGCCAATCTGCAGCAACAAGAAAAATAAATCAGTAGTAAATCTGGCTTAACAGAGTAATACAAGCTGAAATTTAGTAGCACTATGCATGGCAAACAGCAGCAGCAGCAGCGAATGCTATAACTAATACCTAAAGATGGCAAAGCTCAAGCAGAAAAAATAGTACACTAAAGACAACAGTGCAGATAAGGGAAATGTATATTCACATGTTAATATCTATGTAATTAAAGTGGTGCACCACAAAAACAAATTCTACAAAAAATTACCAAGTACTTGAAAATAAAATTATGTATGCAGTTCCTGTGAAGGGTAATGTCTTTTTGTGCTCCCTCATTTTTTTGGAAGTATATCACAAAATTATTAATTACTGGATCTGTAGACAGAAAATATTTATATTAGTACATCTATTCAATTTTATTTTAACCAATGCTGCAGTGCAGCTAGAAACTAGATATTAAACAAAATAAGAAATCTCTAAACTAGAAAGACAATAGATGTAAAAATGTTTCTCATCATTTCATTAGGCATTTTAGTAAATATCATAAATTAAGAGCTCCAAAATGTAATCATATGTTTTCAAGTTTGAGCGTGTCGTATTTGCGATGCTTTCTACAAAGGAATGTGAATAGCGAGGATAATGGCCTCCTTTTCTTTCTCTATCTGTGCCTCTGAAAGGCACACACTAATAGCTTTTTCCAGGCGACTGTCGCACAGCTGGGTGCCCATGACGCATTACGTGAAGTCGGTCACTTAACTTTCTTACCGAAATATTTACGACACCAGTTTGCACTACAGTGACAGTGTCATATAAAAAATTTCACAGGTCGAGAATTTGCGTTACAAATGTGTAGAAACAAAATCCTATTAAAAAAATTATGTCGGCATTGTGATACATTCACGCACTTACACACATTTCGTAATTCTTAAAAGTACGATTCTTGGTTTCCAACATCCTTTTTTCATAAAACAGAGTTCCTAGCCACTACTCATAATTCCTTACCTTATTGCACATATACGTGTTCATCAACACGTCTTCAATATTTCATCATAATAAATACATGGATAGATCACGTAACTAATGAGGAGGTATTGAATAGGATTGGGGAGAAGAGAAGTTTGTGGCACAACTTGACTAGAAGAAGGGATCGGTTGGTAGGACATGTTTTGAGGCATCAAGGGATCACAAATTTAGCATTGGAGGGCAGCGCGGAGGGTAAAAATCGTAGAGGGAGACCGAGAGATGAGTATACTAAGCAGATTCAGAAGGATGTAGGTTGCAGTAGGTACTGGGAGATGAAGCAGCTTGCACAGGATAGAGTAGCATGGAGAGCTGCATCAAACCAGTCTCAGGACTGAAGACAACAACAATAAATACATAGCATAATCAAATTCCTCTTATAGCATCAGCTTATTGATCATAAACATACCTCAACAGCATAACACACATCGTCATCGTAATAATAACATCATAAAAACTCAGCCAAATCTCAACAACGTCGTAGATTTCTGCAATAATTTCAAAACCTAAAAAAATTCTCTGCTTATTTCAATAGTGTCATCTACCTCAGTTGTACTTTAAAAATCAGATACCATACCAAATACATCGTTCAAAGTTCTCATAGTATCACAATGGTTCCGAAAAAATATGAACAGTTGACAAAGTACAGACAAAATACGACTTCATAAGTGTGAAGTTATCTAACTGTGTAATTGCGTAAACATATGTCACTGTCATAGCAAAAAAAAAAAAAACATGCTTGTCTCTCTCAGTTAAATGATCAGGTAGCTGTGTATTTATGTGTTAGAAAAATATGGTACCGATGTGTAAAGCTGTATAAGCAAATACCATATTAGCTAGGGCTCCTTGTGCTTGCCAAACACATGGTACACAAAGTAAGCGTGTACCCCCTGAGGATTAATGTAATTATACCCTCAGGTGAGCCAGATTACAGCAATGGAGCGAAATGTATAATGGAAAACTTTCTTTGTAATTCAAGAATCTTGAAAAATAAATGGCTTAAGTACAAAATTAACCACTTAAATGTGTGTCCTGTAGCGCTAAATGTGCGTCTTTCTGTAAGATTATTCTGTGGAAGTCTCGTAGTTATCGTCCTCTGTAAGCAAAGTTCTGCTGAAGTCAATGTACGTACCTCATCATAAACGAAAGTGAAGTGCTTTGCGTATAGATATAGTAGTTATTACGTACCTTACCGTGATCAAGAAAGTACTATAATGTAATGTATTGTTGTGCTACGGAAAAGGCTATCTCACTGTAGCTATACCACAAAAGTTACTACTAAAACATTTTTTACTTTCCAGAATAATATAGAAAAACTGTGCACATATAAAACAGATACACCGCAAAAGCAACAATGTAAATTGGGTCACATATTAGTAGCGTCGTGATATAATCGTGTAGCTGTCAAATAAACTAACCACTGTGTCATCTGGTATCTCTCAGAAAGTACTTTAAATCTAGAATGTATTTTCAAGTAAACCAAAATGTTGCATTAAAATCTCATTAGCAGTACCAGTATATGTCCTAAGTATGTCAGCCTTATAGTCGTTAGGTAACAAGCAAGGATGTACACACACAATAACACTGTGTCGTCTGTTCACTATAACAATGCACTCGTAAGTACTGTCTAAATATGTTCCTTAGGTTCTAGACTGGTTAGTGAACTTCAAAACATTGTTGCATGTTAACAGTTTCTAAGTCTGACAAAGCATACTAGTAATGTGAAGTGAAAAAAATTATGGCAAAGACGAAGTTAAAAAGCAGATTATCTTTTAAGAAACGGTTTTACATGTGAAATGTTGTGTAAAACTTTACTCTTCCTAGTACGCAGAATTTCAGCTTCAACACAATTATCATGTGGTATACGTCGGTAAGGAACGCTAAACTTTTTCTCAAGGTTAGCGTCTACGTTATTTTTCGCTGAGCCAGCCGGCTCACGTGGCTGCCTGCGGTGCGAGTCATTGTCTGTCTCTCTGTCGCACGTCGTTATTGGGATTAGAAGACATAACATCTGCAAATTCACCTTGTTGCGAGGGCCCTGCACTGTTTGAATCCCGCCAGTTCTAATGAAATTCAAGTCTGTCGTTACGATTATATCGTCTGTCGTCATGTCGGTAGTTCCTGTAGTTTCTTTCTTGTCGGTTAAGTGGTGGAGAATTTCTCCCTGAATTATCACTGCTCTGTGGACCGTTGCGTCTGAAGTTATTCTGTCTCCCGTGATTATAATAGTTCAGGTGCCATATTGTCTGTTTCTATGATTGTCTCTGTCATATTCATTACTACGAAAATGCGATCTTTCTCTGTAACTATTACTCTGCCAATGGTTGTCATACGGGTGGTGTCTGTTTTGGTCACGATTTGTGTTGTGAGAATAGCCTTGTCGTGTCCAGTTATTATTTCTTTCCTCGCGGAAATGTGACGGATATGACCAGTAATTGTTGTGTTTCTATTTTCGTGTTTCGCGATTCTCAGTGTCAGTTTCTAATTCTTGTAAGAGTCCCTGAAAAGCTTCAATGTCGTCTTGGCAATGCCCTGCCAAAATAATATTTCGTATATATTCAGGCAATGTGATTAAGCAAATGCGGATGAGTTCTGAGGGGCTATATGGGTTTGACAGGTACTGATTCTTGTGCACCGTGTCTTCAAATTATTTCACAAGACTGGAGAATTCAGATTGTTCGAAATGTTTCATCATTATGGTGCTATGTTTTACTCGGTCTTGTGTTGGTTGAGACCAATATGCTGAGAGGAAGGCATGATAAAATTCTCCTTCACTGTGGCAATCGTGAATGACCGATCGCATTCTTACAGCTGGTTCATTCTCTAGATAGCCACACATAAATTCTAATCTGTGCTCTAATGACCAGATGGGAGGAAAACAATGAGAGAATTGATGAAGCCACGCTTGTGGATGAATGTCGTTGCCAGAATTCTTAAATGTTTTGAATTTACGTGTAGTAATAAACAGCTTATAGTCAAAATCATCATGTCGGCGAGTCGCATGTCGGTCATTGTTACGTCGTTTAGGCGGTTCCATCGCAAAATTCGGTGTACTTTGCAAAATTCCTTGAATAATTTCCGAAGTACCCCGTGTTATTATTTTGTGGCTGTTCCGTATTTCTATGTCCCTCTTCCCGTATTGGAGCGCGAGTGTCCTCTGAAATATGTAATTCTTGTATTACCTGTGTCAGCTGATCTTGTACTTCCCGGATTTCTCTTTTGTCCTATGTATTGATTTAATTTTGATTTTGTTTGAATTTTCTAATTTGTTCATGCTCTTCAGTGTCAGTGAAGGCTACAGGTCTTGTGTCATTCAGAACATCATATACCTTTGTAAATAAATTATTTAGCTAATCCGATAGTTCGACTACTTTCTCTGATAATGAACTAATTTCCTCCATGTACCTTTCTGAACCAATTTTGAGAGTATCTACTGTGTCCTTTAAATTTTCATGAGTTTTTGCAAGTTGCGTAACCGAATCGATAGATGCAACTGAGTCAATTTTAGCTTACAAGGTCTCATGATTTTCATGAACAATAGTTTGCAGTTCTTTCATGGCTGCTTCGTGATTATGTAACGCATTTGCATGCCGCGAAAAAATAAGTTGAAAATGCTCACAAATTTGTGTTTTTACGTCATTACAGACTTTTTGACATTTCGATTCAATGTTGTGTAACTCAGTAGTTAAATCTTCACTTGTTTGTTCAAGCGTGGTTTCTAACTTCCGAAGATTTTGTTCCATTGTGTCTAACTTTTGAAGATTTTGTTCCATTGTGTCTAACTTTTGAAGCTTTATTCCCATTTGTTGCATTAATTATAATAACAATGCACTGGTGTCTGAAACATGTTCCTCAGTGCTTTTCGGCAGTGAATTTGCACCGGCAACATTCACATTTTGACAAGCAGAAAATGTGTCTTGACTCATTTGAGAAAACGGTGAGATCCCAAAACCTGAGTCTACAGTGTTTGCAATTGTGTTCTGTCATTCCCGATTCCTGAGACGAGCTGTTGCCGACCGATCGATCGATAATGCTTCCCTGTTTACTACCTGTTTCACTGTCTACACCATTATTTGACGCCCGCTCCATTTCCCAATGCATAGTTACCAAATTACTACTTTGAATGTCTGTTAATTCATTACACAGTGGTGCTGGTAAGCTACACTCGTCGTCACTATTATTTCTCAGTTTACTTTGGAGCCTAGTGTTACGTTTTTCACACGCCATTATTGTCACAATATTTCACACGATAACACAGAAAAGCACAGTTTGAAGAGCAAAATAAGAGAACACATTAACATAGCGCTGAAAATAATATCTAGTTAATTGCAAGCGCAGCTGCGAAATACTTGGTGCAAATCTACATGCATGCCACAACTGTTTTACTATACAACAATGAAAGACTGCAACTACAAAGGAGATTCTCTCTACAATTACGCTCTAGCGATAAACAAAAGCTACACTAATTACACAAGCTACAAGAAAAAATCAGGTATCCTCGGCTAAGGGTCGACATATGAAACGTCCCCTTAGAAAAATTGTAAAAGACTGTGCTTAAACTGATACACAGTATTTTTAGCGCAACGCAATCTGACTTTCAATAATCCCTACAAAAGAATGGCCCTCACTAATAATAACCTATAGCTTTCACAAATCACTTACCTCACAAAAATATTCGTTACTCCAACTGCTGCAATACAGCGAGTGCCACCACCGCCATGTAAGTAAAAGATTCAAACTACTGAAGGCACTAACTACTAATAGGCACAGTTAGCAAATGAAAGATTTTGATAGAGAACAAACAATGTATATACCTTAATAGTGTTCAAAAGTCATTATATATATGTTGTTGTTGTCTTCAGTCCTGAGACTGGCTTCATGCAGCTCTCCATGCTACTCTATCCTGTGCAAGCTGCTTCATCTCCCAGTACCTACTGCAACCTACATCCTTCTGAATCTGCTTAGTGTACTCATCTCTCGGTCTCCCTCTACGATTTTTACCCTCTACGCTGCCCTCCAATGCTAAATTTGTGATCCCTTGATGCCTCAAAACATGTCCTACCAACCGATCCCTTCTTCTAGTCAAGTTGTGCCACAAACTTCTTTTCTCCCCAATCATATTCAATACCTCCTCATTAGTTACATGATCTATCCACCTTATCTTCAGTATTCTTCTGTAGCACCACATTTCGAAAGCTTCTATTCTCTTCTTGTCCAAACTAGTTATCGTCCATATTTCACTTCCATAAATGGCTACACTCCAAACAAATACTTTCAGAAACGACTTCCTGATACATAAATCTATATTCGATGTTAACAAATTTCTCTTCTTCAGAAACGCTTTCCTTGCCATTGCCAGTCTACATTTTATATCCTCTCTACTTCGACCATCATCAGTTATTTTACTTCCTAAATAGCAAAACTCCTTTACTACTTTAAGTGTCTCATTTCCTAAACTAATTCCCTCAGCATCACCCGACTTAATTTGACTACATTCCATTATCCTTGTTTTGCTTTTGTTGATGTTCATCTTATATCCTTTCAAAACACTGTCCATTCCGTTCAACTGCTTTTCCAAGTCCTTTGCTGTCTCTGACAGAATTACAATGTCATCGGCGAACCTCAAAGTTTTTACTTCTTCTCCATTAATTTTAATACCTACTCAAAATTTTTCTTTTGTTTCCTTTACAGCTTGCTCAATATACACATTGAATAACATCGGGGAGAGGCTACAACCCTGTCTCACTCCTTTCCCAACCATTGCTTCCCTTTCATGCCCCTCGACTCTAATAACTGCCATCTGGTTTCTGTACAAATTGTAAATAGTCTTTCGCTCCCTGTATTTTACCCCTGCCACCTTTAGAATTTGAAAGAGAGTATTCCAGTCAACATTGTCAAAAGCTTTCTCTAAGTCTACAAATGCTAGAAACGTAGGTTTGCCTTTTCTTAATCTTTCTTCTAAGATAAGTCGTAAGGTCAGTATTGCCTCACGTGTTCCTACATTTCTACGAAATCCAAACTGATCCTCCCCAAGGTCCGCATCTACCAGTTTTTCCATTCGTCTGTAAAGAATTCGCGTTAGTATTTTGCAGCTGTGACTTATTAAACTGATAGTTCGGTAATTTTAACATCTGTCAGCACCTGCTTTCTTTGGGATTGGAATTATTATATTCTTCTTGAAGTCTGAGGGTATTTCACCTGTCTCATACATCTTGCTCACCAGCTGGTAGAGTTTTGTCATGACTGGCTCTCCCAAGGCCGTCAGTAGTTCTAATGGAATGTTGTCTACTCCGGGGGCCTTGTTTCGACTCAGGTCTTTCAGTGCTCTGTCAAACTCTTCACGCAGTATCGTATCTCCCATTTCGTCTTCATCTACATCCTCTTCTATTTCCATAATATTGTCCTCAAGTACATCGCCCTTGTATAAACCTTCTATATACTCCTTCCACCTTTCTGCCTTCCCTTCTTTGCTTAGAACTGGGCTGCCATCTGAGCTCTTGATATTCATACACGTGGTTCTCTTCTCTCCAAAGGTCTCTTTAATTTTCCTGTATCTATCTTACCCCTAGTGAGATAAGCTTCTACATCCTTACATTTGTCCTCTAGCCATCCCTGTTTAGCCATTTTGCACTTCCTGTCGATCTCATTTTTGAGACGTTTGTATTCCTTTTTCCCTGCTTCATTTACTGCATTTTTATATTTTCTCCTTTCATCAACTAAATTCACTATTTCTTCTGTTACCCAAGGATTTCTAGCAGCCCTCGTCTTTGTACCTACTTTATCCTCTGCTGCCTTCACTACTACATCCCTCAGAGCTACCCATTTTTCTTCTACTGTATTTCTTTCCCCTATTCCTGTCAATTGTCCCCTTATGCTCTCTCTGAAACTCTGAACAACCTCTGGTTCTTTCAGTTTATCCAGGTCCCATCTCCTTAAGTTCCCACATTTTTGCAGTTTCTTCAGTTTTAATCTACAGGTCATAACCAATAGATTGTGGTCAGAGTCCACATCTGCCCCTGGAAATGTCTTACAACTTAAAACCTGGTTCCTAAATCTCTGTCTTACCATTATATAATTTATCTGATACCTTTTAGTATCTCCAGGGTTCTTCCATATATACAACCTTCTTTCATGATTCTTAAACCAAGTGTTAGCTATGATTAAGTTGTGCTCTGTGCAAAATTCTACTAGGCGGCTTCCTCTTTCATTTCTTAGCCCCAATCCATATTCACCTACTATGTTTCCTTCTCTCCCTTTTCCTACACTCGAATTCCAGTCACCCATTACTATTAAATTTTCGTCTCCCTTCACTATCTGAATAATTTATTTTATTTCATCGTACATTTCTTCAATTTCTTCGTCGTCTGCAGAACTAGTTGGCATATAAACTTGTACTACTGTAGTAGGTGTGGGCTTCGTATCTATCTTCGCCACAATAATGCGTTCACTGTGCTGTTTGTAGTAGCTTACCCGCATTCCTATTTTCCTATTCATTATTAAACCTACTCCTGCATTACCCCCCCTATTTGATTTTATATTTATAACCCTGTAGTCACCTGACCAGAAGCCTTGTTCCTCCTGCCACCGAACTTCACTAATTCCCACTATATCTGACTTTAACCTATCCATTTCCCTTTTTAAATTTTCTAACCTACCTGCCCGATTAAGGGATCTGACATTCCACGCTCCGATCCGTAGAACGCCATATATATATACCTCTAACTGCGCAACGGTACGCGCTGTTAACAGCCAACAGCCCAACACTACAATGGCAGACAACAATGCAAACTAGCCACAGACTGCACACAGCACAACCAGTGATTTTCATACAGAGCGCTACGTGGCGTTACCAATAAGAAAACCTAAACAGCCTACTTACAATACCTTCACAAAAATTCCAGGCATTAGTAGACCGAGCTAAAGAATCTGTGAACTATCATTATTTGGAGGATGAATGCGATCATTTAATGTATATAGACTGCTTGGATTACACTGGAATTTAAAGTTACTGAGGCGGCAGTGAGAATTTGGATCCAGGAGGGAGGCGTACCAGGGTAATCCGTGCAGTGTGTGTGAATCCGCTGAGCCAAGGTGGCTTAGTGGCTAACGCACCTGCCTAGTAAGCGGGAGACCCAGATTCGATTCCCGGAGTTGGTACAAATTTTCTCTCGTCACTTCAGTCTATATACATAGTATCATATCTGTATGAGACCAGTAAAGTCTCTGAAACTGTGTCACTTCGATCATTTAATAACTGTCTTCTCAAGAAATGGCCAATCTGACAAAGACGTCAATAGAGCGCTACATCCTAAAAGGTCTAGAGTTTCTAATGAAAAGGAATTAACTGAAGGGAATGTTTTTCTTCCACCCGTAAAAACTACACAGATCGGACCTGCAAAGTACTCGGAAAACACGGTATCGATAACGGTGTTTGAACCAACAAGAAACGTGCGACAATATTTGAAAACTGCGAAGGACCCATACCCGCCACTTTCCACAGTAGGGGTATATTAAATCCTTTGCACTCACGGCTAGCCGAGCGGAGTGGCCGCGCGGTTTCAGGCGTCGTGTCACGGACTGCGGGGCCCCTCCCGCCGGAGGTTCAAGTCCTCCCTCGGGCATGGGTGTGTGTGTTGTTCTTACCATAAGTTAGTAGCGTGTAAGGCTAGGGACCGATAACCTAAGCAGTTTGGTCCCTTAGGAATTCACACATACACATACTTACTGTCAAATATGTGTAGAAACTACAAAAAGAAGCATAAAGACCCGGATTAAGGAACAAAAGACCAACTGTCGCCTGGGCAGGACAGATATATGAACAGTAGTAGATCATGAACTAGGGCCTGGTAACCGCAAAATTCGTTTATCTGGCACTGTGGTTTTCGCAAGATCTACTAATTACTACTCTAGGGTGTACAAAGAGGCCATAGAAAATCAGAATCACAAGAATATTTTCAACAGAGATGAAGATGGGTCGAAATTACACAAGTAATGGGCTCTACTGCTAAGTAAAAGAAACAGCGCCAACCCTTCCGCACTGTAGGCTGCATAACGCGCATCTGCGCGACTCCGCGTTCTTTGACATCTATCTGATAACGTCACGAACGGACCGTTGTGTGGATACAACAAGCTCGGCTTGTTGAGCTTGTTTTGAGTCTGTATTGGCCTCTGATGGAGTCTTCAGCAGTGATAGACAAAACATTAGGCAGAGAATTGTGCCTTGGCCTCATGGCTATAAATCAAATCTTAGCGATATCGCAAATACCGTCCTTGAATGCCAACATTCTATGAATAAAACACGCCTCCACTCACATCTAACACCGCAGTGACTGCGCTAATTACCACTGTACCCCTGAGGTAGGTAGCTAGATTTACTTTTCTTACGACAGAATTTAACAACATCAATTGAAATTAAATACATCTTAAAATATTGCAGTCTCTGCATTTCTTTCTGAACAGATAAACGCTCTCTTAGTAAGTTATCAATGTTATTTTACGTTTTTGGATTCGAGTGTTAGTTGCTTAATGCCTATTACGAGGAGCGTTTTTTGAAAAATGCAGAATTTTTTGTGGGGCATCGTGGAATATTCCCGCTTCAGTTTCTGTGGTTTCGTAAAGTTCCGGTACATGGCGGCGCTTTACGAATCCTTTAAAAAGGCTGCTGTAACGAAGGCGCGTTCCAAGAGAAGAGCTGCCACTGAGTTTCTTTCGGCTGAAAACCAGAGCATCGCAGACATTCATAGGCGCTTACAGAACGTTACGGATACGTGGCAGTGAACAAAAGCACGGTGAGTCGCTGGGTGAGCCGTCTGCCATTATCGCAAGAAGGTCGCTCAAACTTGTCTGGGGTCGGCTGCGCACATCTGTGACTGCTGCTGTATTGGAACGTGCGGATACACTTATTCGGGATGATCGATGGATCACGTTCAAACATCTCGCTGCACAACTGGACGTCTCCCATGGTAATGCTGACACACCCGTCCAACAGTTAAGTTAATCAAAGGTATGTACTCGCTGGGTTCCTCGCCGTCTAACAGGAGACAATAAAGAGGGTTTTGTAGCCAACAGTATGGAAAATAATGTTTTGTATTACAATCACGAATAAAACCAAACTACTTTCAGAAATACATGTGTTGCGTTACTTATTTAAAGCCCCTCGTATTGGACAACACGCCTGAGAACCGCAGTCCGCACGAATATTTGATTCGCGCTGCACTTCGGCGTCTCTGGCTCAAAGGGAACATGGTTCACAAAAGGTTTTCTATGATGATGTTGAAACGCAATTAACGTAAACCCAGTAATTATTTATTGTTCCACAATAGACTGTGTTAACTAATCACACACAATTATCTACTACGTGCCATGATTATCGTCCAAACCTTCACATCGCAACTTTGTATTTATTCAAGATAAACGAGTACATTTTCTCTCGTTCTACTTTTACAGATAAGCCTTGACATATTTCTGACTTACGAAACTTAACTGTCGCTATCCATGAATACTATACGTAACACGCACTGCTGACGTTAGCCAACGATGATTTCGCACACACTCTTCAGCTATTCGCAGTTTAAACGCTGCAACAATATTTCTATTGTCACCTGCCAGAGGAGCACTTTTTCTTCTGCCATTTTGGAGGTCGATACTGTCTATCCACGACATCAACGAATAAGTGAAAGAACGTATAGAAAGGAAGTAAACTTAAATCATATCCCTTGTGAGAATACAATCTCCACAAAATTAGCTCATATAAAATTCTGAAGTCATAAAATTTCATTAGACCCTATAGTAGTAGCTAAACCTTAATTTTCAATTCGAAACAGGTAACTGAATCGAAGAAAATCTGATACCACAAATCGGAGACATTATAGCTACGATACTACAGAAGACAAAATAAAATGTTTTGCACAAAACAATTGGTCATTCTATTTGGGTATGTAATAATGTATGTCGAAACATACTGACTCACCTTCTGTAATCTGTCACTGAAGGTAGCGATGACACCCGATACTTGTCCGGCATAACAAAGTTTTAAAATTTCGAAATAATTTCCACGTAGCCGACGTCGATCTTTAGATGCCATAAAGTTCCTTAAACTGTTGCATTGTCGCTTTGAAGCGACAGAGACGAGATCAAAGATCGTTACCCTCAGGGACCTAATGGTATATGTCCTTTTTATCTTCAGCTCATTCCCTGTACATAGCTCGTTACCAGGGGATTATTCATTAACTGTGGATCACGGTATTCCAAATCTCAAAGGTGATAAAAGGGAACTGTCTGTCTTCCTAACAAACAAAAACATTTCACAACAGCTGTCTTTCCCAACGCCTGCAACTGTCTCCATCTAATAACTGTTCACTATTTCTTATTTTATTATACTAATAAATAAATGTTAAATGAACATTATTAAAGACAGAATGAACCTTCTGCATGTTTCCATCATGTTTTTTGTTCAGAACGATGCTACAAATAAAATATTCCTGAACAGCGTCGACAATAAACGCAGCCAATCCATTTGAAATGTTGTCATATCATATCGGTCATGCTGACCCATGGTGAACAGCATACTTTCACAACATTGCTACCCACGTTGAAATTATTACTGCATATGCTGGTCAGCAACAGGGTGGATACTGGGCAGTTCCCCTGCAAGACAGACGTGGAACAGTGTTTGTGTCACATCAATAAAAGAGAAAATCGAAATAGCAACAAGCAGAGTTGAAAGGCATCTGAAGCATCTAATTTTTTGTCAATGTTTTAACGATGTACTTACTGATGATTCTAATACGTATTACGCTAAAAGAAGATGTTTGAAAGCCCGTAACGTATTAGCTTGGTTGAAAATACATAAAGATATAGTTCATTGCTGTATTTCTTAAAACGATATAATCCACAACCACGGAGCTCAGCAATTGCGTAAATTACTTTTTTTGATGATTCTATGGATTGAATAATCACGAGAGGTATCTTTCACAATCGTTCACAATTATTACGAGGCATTCTCATATGCTCACACTTCCATAGATCTGCAAGGAAACGCCTACACACAGTGGTTATTAAAATGTAATTCCCTGTGTAACCGAGATTAATCGTTCTTTTTTTTTTATAGCTCTGTGATAAATGATATCCTGCTGTGGACAACAGGGGAGAGGGAGGGCGTTGAACAAGTAATGCAACACATGTTTTTTGCAAGCTGCTTGGTTTTATCCAGAATTCCAGTACACGACATTATTCCCCACCCTTTTGACTACAAAACCCTGTTTTCCAGCGTAATCTCCGTTCAGCGCGTCAACCTTACGCCACCTCACTGGGAATGACTGTACGCCCACATCGTACAAACTACTGGTCGATGTCGGCACCAACGTCTTGCTGCATGAGTAATCTCTCCATCATCCGTATACTGCTTCCAGCAGAGTGCATCCTTCGTTGGGTAAAGCAGATGGATGTCGGAAGCTGCGACATCCGGGCAGTAGGCTGTATGTGGGAGAACAGCCCAATTAGGTTTTGTGAGCCCCTCCCGGATGCACAGATTTGTGTGAGGGCTTGCGTTGTGGTGGAGAAGACGTTCGATTGCATTTTTGTGGTGACGTACACGCTAAAGTCCTTTCTTTAATTTCCTGAAGGTAGTGTAATACCCTTCAGAGTTGATCGTTGCACCCTGAGGGGACTGAGGAACTCCTTGAGAATCAAGGAAGACCGTTACCATGACTCTACCGGTGCAGGGTGCCGCTTTGAAATTTTTCTTCGGAGGAGACGTTGTGCGGCGCCACTCCATGGACTGCAGTTTTGTTCCCGGTTCGAGGTGATGAACCTATGTTTCATCGCCAGTGATAATACTCGACAAAAAAAAAAAAACTGCCACGAAGAGCCTCGTAACGCGCAAGCAATTCCGCGCAGGTGGTTTTTCGTTTATGGCCTTCCGTTAGGCGGCAAGGAACCAAGAGTACACAAAATTTTGAGTGCCCTGTGATCCGCCGATCACATCTAATGAGAGTCTCCTCAGGTTCCAACATTACAAGAGCCACAACTGTGTGCGGCTGGCCGGCGAGCAGGCTTCAGGACAGGTGTGAGCGAGCTTGTTGCGATGATGACAGCCGCCTCATCTTTTGTTCACTGCCAGGTCTCAGTAGACATTCTACAAGTGGCTGTGAATGTCTGCGAAGCTCCTATTTTCAGCGAAATGAAACTCAATTACAGCTCTTTGCTTCTAAAGCACCTCCGTTACAGAAACCATTTTGAAGGCTACATACAGTGCAGCCACGAACATGAATTGCATGAAACTATAGAAGCTGAAGCAGGAATATTCCAGGTAGTCCCGCAACGAATTCCTCATTCAATTATTGGCCGAGAAAAAATTGCTGAATTACTTACACCAATGCCTATTAAAATTGCTAAAACAAGAAGAAATGCAGACGATAAACAGCTATTCATTGGACAAATATGTTATACTAGAACTGTCATGTGATTACATTTTCACGTAATTTGGGTGCATAGATCCTGAGAAATCAGTACCCAGAACAACCATCTCTGGCCGTAATATCGGCCTTGATACGCCTGGCCATTGAGTCAAACAGAGCTTGGATGGCGAGTACAGGTACAGCTGCCCATACATCTTCAACACGGTAATACAGTTCATCAAGAGTAGTGACTGGCGAATTGCGCCGAGCCAGTTGCTCGGCTACCATTGACCAGACGTTTTCAGTTGGTGAGAGATCTGGACAATGAGCTGGCCAGGGCAGCAGTCGAACATTTTCTGTATCCATGAAGGCCCGTACAGGAACTGCAACAGGCGGTCGTGCATTATCCTGCTGAAATGTAGGGTATCGCAGGGATCGAATGAAGGGTAGAGCCACGGGTCGTACACTTGCCGTGTGGCGGCGCTCTGTCTCCAATCAGTGATAGTGGCGACACGCGGGTCCGACGTATACTACCGGACCGCGGCCGATTTAAAGGCTACCACCTAGCAAGTGTGGTGTCTGGCGGTGACACCACACTTACCCCGAGGTTCGTCGTTGAGTACACCATCGCAGGCGCTCCTGTCTGTGATGCAGCGTCAAGGGTAACCGCAGCCACGATCTCCGAGCTGATAGGCCATGCTGCTGCAAACGACGTCGAACTGTTCGTGGAGATGGTTGTTGTCTTTCAAATGTCCCTATCAGTTGACCCAGGGATCGAGACGTTGCTGCACGATCCGTTACAGCTATGCGGAAAAGATGCCTGTCATCTCGACTGCTAGTGATACGAGGCCGTCGATATCCACCATGGCGTTCATTATTACCCTCCTGAACCCACTGATTCGATATTCTGCTAACAGTCATTTGATCCCGACCAACGCGAGCAGCAATGTCGCGAACGATAAACCACAATCGTGATAGGCTTCAATCCGACCTTTATCAAAGTAGGAAAAGTGATGGTACGCATTTCTTCTCCTTACACGAGGCATCACAACAACGTTTCACCAGGCAACGCCGGTTAAGTGCTGTTGTGTATGAGAAATCGGTTGAAAACTTTCCTGATGTCAGCACGTTGTAGGTATCACCACCTGCGCCAATCTTGTGTGAATGCTCTGAAAAGCTAATCATTTGCATATCACATCATCTTCTTATTGTTGGTTAAATTTCGCGTCTGTAGCACGCCATCTTCGTGGTGTAGCAATTTTAATGGCCTGTATTGTAAGTGCTTAATTGAGTATCTTAAAGTTTATGAGACTGGAGTGAAAACTTTCTAAAAGACGATTATAGTGTAACATTTCAAGGAAAGCGAGGCTCTCAAAATCGTTCAGAGCATGTAGTTCCTTACACTCAGTTATTTTTATTGGGGGAAGTGAGTGAGCATGAAGAATGATTCTGAATATTTATCGGGTATTCAGCTGGGTGGTGCCTTCCAGAAAGAGCGATATTTGGGGAGGCCGACGTCCTGCCATCTTCAGGCGTTCGTCTCGACTGACGTAGTACAACTATGGTGAGGTGATGTGGGACATCTGTCTGTGCTGGTTTACTAAAGACGTTCTCTCCTAGTGCGCCATCTGGTCTTCACTTGACGAGCACATTGAGAAATTACTGTCGATTTTTTTCTTCTGTCTTCATCGTGAATTTGATGTTTTGGTGCAGCGAATCCTTATAGGTGATCTCGTATGTGCGTACGTATCATCTACACATCGGAAAAAGCATTAGGGCTTGTAGACTGCCGACTCCTGGGCTTCTTCTTCCAAGGCCTCCACGAGTATGTCTGCCACCACCGGTTACAGCGGACAGCGCAGCGCTGCTCCGTTTGTTTGTTTGTCGTAGTTTCCATTGAACTTCTTTAGCCTTTGTCCTCCGAGGCTCAGGAAGCCTTTCAGTGGTACCCTTGTAAAGAGAGATACCGCATCGTAGCTCACCAGGAGGTCCTCTTGAGCTATTCGTAATATCTGGAGATGCTGAATGAAATGCGCCTGATTCTGCACGCGGTACTGGCATCCTGCCCACAAAGGAGCTCAGCGTCATTGTCAGGTGTTTCGCTAATTTATATGTTGGTGCGCCAAAGTTGGGTGGGGCGGCATTCCTTCCTTATGGACTTTAGGCAGTTTGTAAACGCTACGTGACGCAGCTGTTCGTGGACAAAATCTCTTCACAGCCTCCTTATCTGAGAATTTGTCTTCGAAAAGCTCGAAGATCTTCCTCTTCAATCGGTTTGTAGGATTATCTTCAATTTTCCTGAAGGCCTCGTCCCCTAATAGGTCCTACAATTTTTCCTTGTATACTTGATGAGATAGCAGGATTGTATATTTTCAAATGGTTCAAATGGTTCTGAGCACTATGGGACTCAACTGCTGTGGTCATTAGTCCCCTAGAACTTACAACTACTCAAACCTAACTAACCTAAGGACATCACACACATCCATGCCCGAGGCAGGATTCGAACCTGTTGTACCAAAAGGCAACATGAGAACAGTCGACTCCGTTAAATTGAGAAAGCCTTATAAAAACCAACATTATGGCTTTTTGTAAAGTATTTAAAACAATCGGTGCTTCCAGAAGAAAAATGGAGAGCTAGCACTTAAAAACAAAACAAAAAACTGCAGAAGATTTTTCAGGTACTTTAAAAGAGTTCTAAATTGTCCTGAACCCACAGCAACATTTCACCATAAATTCCTCCACAAACGATTTCAGATTCATCGGCACCAAATAAAGAAAAATAGTACAGAAATTAAAATATTACAAGCAGTTGATGAGGAGAGAATACGACAGGACTCCTGAAATCTGGCTCGAAAAAACCACTGATCATGCAAAACTGAGTAAATTCCGGGCGACTGGAAAACTATGTTGATACACCTTCTAGTTCAGAAGGAGGGACGCAGAACTGATGTTGATAATTAGAGATTTTCCTTTTGCCTGCCTTACACAAAATTCTGTCTTAGTGTCTCGGATGAAAATTTTGCCAATTTCAAGCAGAGTTCAGACTAAATACAACCATCCAGATTAAAAACAAATATCTAAAGACTCAATGAACCGTATGTCTCTCTCCCAAATTCTGAAGCAATAAGGCCAGGACCATAAACTCGCATCACTTACTTGTGAAACACCACATCACAGAAAATCTCAGGTAAAAATCAGAGGTAAATTTCGAGATTTGGAAATTAAAACAAGAGTGAGATAACATGGCGGACTTTCTCCATTAGTTTTAGAAAAAATTATGTAGGAATGATGAAAACTAAAATCTGAACTTAAGATTGACAAACCAGTCAAATTAGGGACATCCAATGTTAGAATACCCTGCTCAGATTCTGCAGATTACCTGTCGACTGTATGTCAGGAGAGTCAAATAGCACAAAAAATGAAAAAAATGAAGTCCCGTGCTTCTTGACAGAGCGTAGGGGAACGTTGCGGTACACCCACACCGCCGTACTAGGCAAGGTCCTAATGGAGGTGGTTTGCCGTTGCCTTCCTCCGAGAGTAATGAGGAGGATGAAGACGACACAACAACACCCAGTCATTTCGGAGCAGGTGAAAATCCCTTACCCCGCCGGGAATCGAACGCGGGACCCCGTGCTCGGGAAGCGAGAACGCTACCGCGAGACCACGAGCTGCGGACAAATAGCACAAATACAAACTCTCAAACTAAAACCACGAAGAGTAGGTCTCTAAATATAATTTGAAAAATAATAGATGTCTACGAAAAGTGCGGTACCCAAAATTCTAAAAACTAAATACGTGAAAATCGAGAGAGTTTCTTAGTTCAGGTACATAGGCGAAACCATTTTGGCCCCCAGCCTTGAAAAAACTGGTTACGATCCTTGCTGTCACAGAATGGAAACACGTTTAAAAAAGAAATGTATGGAACAAAATATGCATCACAATATACGCACAATTAAGACATTACAACGCAGTCATCAAACCAGTTTGTCATTATAGGTCTGTAAACCCTATTTTAAATGGAAACAGAGACGGCACTGAAGAAATTGAAAAGAGAGTATGAAAAGTAATCAGAATAATTATAGGTACAACCTACACTGAAAAAGAAAGACTAAGAGCGATTAAGGAACACCAGTGGAAAATAGCTCCCGACGGAGCACAAGAAAGGTGAACATGTTCCTCTTTAAACGACTTTTGCAGAAAAGTGGGAAACGAACGGTTTCAATCCTCATTTCTCAACAACAATTTTGGCATGCGAACATATTCAAACTCTTTTAACACATAACATTCTAAATCCCCAGAATGTATTTAAGGCTTCACACGTCTTTTCACTGCCACTGCCTATATACGTCTCTCTCTCAGTGTCTCTTTTTTTTTCTCCAGTTGATTTACTGTAAATCCCACTGACAATGTCTCCTCTCTCACTTACATTGCCTCCCTTTGCTCTTCTTTCTCACTGTCGCTGTCTCCACCACACCTCCACAGCTCAAAAATCCTGGAGGGTCCAACTTACACTGTGGTGACAAGAGTCGTGGGATAGCGACATGGACGTATACGGACTGCGGTAGTATCTCGTACACAAGGTAGAAAAGGGCAATGTATTGTCGGAGCCGTCATTTGTACTCAAGTGTTTCTTGTGGAAAGGTTTCCGACCTGTTTATGTCCGCACGACGGGATTTAACAGACTTTGAAAGCGGAATGGTTGTTGGAGATAGAAGCAAGGGACATTACATCTCGGACAGCGCTAGATAATTCGGTATTCCGGGATTCACAGTGTAAAGAGTATGCCAAAAATACCAAATTTTAGATCTTACCTCTCTCCATGGACAACGCAGATGCCGACAGTCTTCACTTAACGATCGAGATTAGTAGCGTCTGCGTTGAGTTGTCAGTGTCAAGAGAGAAACAACACTGCGTGAAATAACTGTAGAAGTAAATGTGGGACGTGCGACGAACGTATCCGTTAGGACAATTCCGCGAAATTTGGTGTTAATGGGCTATGGTTGAAGACTACCGACACATGTGCCTTTGCTAACAGCACGACATCGCCTGTAGCTCCTCTTCTGGGCTCGTGACCATAGCGGATAGACCCTAGACCCTAGACCCCTTAGGGGTCCGCCGGCTCTTTCTAGGAGGTCCGCGGCTACCATTCACCAAATCGTGTAAAATAATGAGTAAAATTGTTGAATAAAATGTGAAAATCAAATTCATCACTTTTTTTTCGTGTGAAAACATGCGTACTTTTACTTCAGGTCGTATTCCCAAGCAGCCCTTGCGGTTCCTAAGTGAGAATGAATACACAGTTTAGTGCCGGAGAATGTGACTTCTCTGATCGACTGTTTCGCAACAATACGGGGGTCGTTTGGGGGCGGCTCACGGCGCTAGATGCGCTGAAACCTTTTACGCATGCGCGGAGCGAGCTTTGTCGACCAATCACAGTGCTCGCTGGTACGTATGCGTCCCCAGGCATAATTAAATGTTAAACTTGCTTTGTAAGCGCACTACCTATTTCATAAGTCGATTTTTGACCTTCAAGTTGTTTTCATTCATCTCTAAACCAAAGACTATTGATACTTCGGAAGGGGGGGAGGGGAGGGGGGGGTCATTGGGAACATGGAACTTGCATTAAGAAGCTTTCAGTTCACATGGGTTTCGCTCTGAAATTTAAAGTTACTGTGACTAGGTGTCCGCCATGGATTTTCGACTGAAGAAGGGGTCCACCAGCTGAAAAGGTTGGGAATCCCTGCCCTAGACGAATGGAAAACAGTGGCCCGATCAGTTGCGTCGCGATTTCAGGTGGTAAAAGATGATGGTTGGGTTCGAGTGTGCTTCAGACGCCGCGAAGCCATGGACTCAAGTTGTCAAGTCACTGTGCAAGCGGGTGGTGGCTCCATAACGGTGTGGGCTGTGTTTACATGGTATGGGCTGGTTCCTGTTGTTCTGTTCTGCAACTTGAAGACCATTTGCAGCCATTCACGCGCTTCATGCTCCCAAACAATGATGAAATTTCTATGGGTGACAATGCGCCATGTCATCTGGCCACAACTGTTCGTGATTGGTTTGAAGAACATTCTGCACAATTCAAGTGAATGATTTGGCCACCCATATTTCTTGACATGAATCCCATCGAATATGGCATAATCTAGAGGTCCTCAATTCGTGCACAAAATCTTGCACCGGCAACAATTTCGCAATTGCGGGCGGTTATAGCGGCCGCAAGGCTCAGTATTTCTGCAGGGGATTTCCAACGAATTGTTGAGTCCTCGTTACGTCGAGTTCCTGCACTAAGCCTGGCAGAAGATTGTCCGGTACTTTATTATTAGATATCCCATGATGTTTGTCATCTCAGTGTACGTATATGTAGCAGTAGTAAGTTTTCAAATAGTTCAAATGGCTCAAAGCACTATGGGACTTAACATCTCAGGTCATCAGTCCCCTAGAACTTAGAACTACTTGAACCTAACAAACCTAAGGACATCACACACATCCATGCCCGAGGCAGGATTCGAACCTGCGACTGTCGCAGCAGGCGCGGTTCCGAACTGAAGCGCCTAGACCTGCTCGGTCACAGCGGCCGGCTGTAGTAAATTCTGTCAAGCACGACAGCAACCAGGTATCTCATATAACGAGGCCAAAGAAATAGACGAAAATAATGTCATACAGCAAGCACTCTAAGAATGTTTTGATCCGTGACTTGTTTATAAAAAAATAGTGTAATCTGTATCCAAGATCGAGGACTAATGTGAAACCTATCCCAATAAATCACGAAATTTTTCTTTTCCCTTTCCAAAGAGGTTACACGAATAGTAATATTACTACATGTCTTCGATATTCAGACTTACTTTTGCACAATTGTGGTGCTATTCATAGCATGACTGAAGTGGATGTGGCTGATTGGTCAGTGATGCAACACGTGATCTGTTAAAAAAGGTTCAAATGGCTTTGAGCGCTATGGGACTTAACTTCTGAGGTCATCAGTCCCCTAGAACTTAGAACTACTTAAACCTAACTAACCTAAGGACATCACACACATCCATGCTCGAGGCAGGATTCGAACCGCTCGGCCATCCCGGCCGGCCTATCTGTTAAAAAATTTAAGCTTTCGCAAACGAAAAAGAGATATGCTGGCATTCTGTAAATGTGCAAATTGTTGTAATGAAATGTTAAGTCATTAGATACGTGATTAACTGTATTGTACTCGGATTTCTCTTGAGTGAGGTCTAGAAACATGTGTGTAAAACAACTGGCATATATAAATAAAGCAAGTCATTTTTCGGTGTGTGCGAATATGTTCGCATGCCAACGTTTTTGATGAGGAAGGCGGAATGAGGATTTCGGCATCTGGTTCCCTACTTTTCTGTCAGTCTCTTTTAAAGAGGAACATACTCGCCTTTCTTTGTGCTCTAAGAGTAGCAATTTTTGGCGAAGTTTCTTCTTATCCCTGCTACACCAGGGTGTGCTGCTTATACACTGAAGAGCCAAAGAAACTGGTACACCTGCCTAATATCGTGTAGGGCCCCCGCGAACACGCCGAAGTACGGCAACATGACGTTACATGGACTCAACTAATGTCTGAAGCAGTGCTGTAGGAAACTGGCACCACGAATCCTTCAGGGCTGTCCATATATCCGTAAGAATACGAGAGGGTGGAGATCTCTTCAGAACAGCACGTTGCAAGTCAGATATGCTCAATAATGTTCATGTCTGTAAAGTTTGGTGGCCAGTAGATGTGTTTAAAGTCAGAAGAGTGTTGCTGGAACCGCTGTGTAGCAATTCTGGACGTGTGGGGTGTCGCATTATCCTACTGGAATTGCCCAAGACCGTAGTGTAACACCATATCTCTAATGCTCTATTGATTTATTTTGCTTTTGTTTCATTTAATATTACATTGTTAAGCTTCCGTAAATGTGTTTGTTTGAATCGATTACATAAAATTGTATACTCCTTTCTTTGTAAGAACTTCGATGTCATGATATGATTCTATGCAATGTAGTATATCTGTCATTTAAATTCTTTGTCCCATTTGGAGTGAACAAAACTTACAGTATATAATTGTAATTTCTGTGTGAATAATTTTTTGTAGAAATGTCAATATGTGCAAATATTCTGTTTTATTGAATGAATTTGGTTGCTGTTATGTAAACTGCTGATCCTCACTTAGGGTTCTTAGTTAGTTTGTATGTAAAGGTGTAGTGGTTCCCCTCGGGGACGGAACTGTGTAGCGCGCGCAAATTGTGGTTGGCCTAGGTAGAAAAGATGGAACAAGAGTCAGTCGGGGACGAGCTACGAGTCGGGGACGAGCTACCAAACAGTGCACTGCCATGTAAAAGATGCATATTGTGCTGGTTCCGAGAGAGGCTTTTTCTACTACTTTCCAATGCCTCGGATGGATGGATAAATGGCTGGAATTATTCTGGAATTTGTATCTACTATCGTCACCAAGAAATGGACAGAGTCCAGCAATTCTACCTGCAATTCCACCTACCGACATGCAATCGCCACCACATTGCGCAATCACTGTAATGGAGCACTATAGCAATGTACAGTGAAGGATCAGCTTAATGGATGTGTTAGTGTGCTCAAATATAAGGTGATTTATAACTGAGTTTATGCACCTACCTTGATTTTTCTCCTTATCATAACACCTCTCAGGTTTCTCTCTGTTTGAACTAAAGTGATTTCCGAGTGTTCTTACTGAAAGAACATTAAAGCCCAGTGTTTTTGCTAATTGATGCTTCTTGAACATAGGAAAAAGAAAGTTAAAGTGGCAAGACAGTGATGCTTGCTGAAAATAATTTTCCTAGTAAAACTGCTTATTAAAGTGTTGTTGCCAACTTCAAATTAAAAGTTCTTAAGACTGAGGCTTATAAAGTTTTGCTTAGTAAATGATCACATTACTGCCTGTTGTGAATCGCAGAAGGTGAGTCAGTATCTTAAATATATGTTAATTTTGTCTCTCACTGTAGTAAAAGTGGAAAACTGCAGTTGTGAAACGTTATATACTCATGTTTACTAAGTGTATGTCTCTCTTGTGTATTAGTAGTGCATATGAATAGTATAATAGGATCCACAGTTTGTCTATTGTGTTAATGCTCGGTAACATGTAACGGAAAGACCATTAATTATGAAAACCATAATTTCTTTATACAAATGATAGTGAGAAGCAACCTGTTAGTGGATTCCAATTGACTCTCATTTTAAATAATAAAGTATTTAACTGAGAGAGACTTAACCTATATCCAATTAATGATTCTGCAGTGAATAGTAATAATAACGTTATACAGACAATTCAGTTTGTGTAAGACCTGAAAGTAATAGTGTGTTTCGGTATCCTTTATAATTTTGCAAATAGTTTGTGCTGCTCTAACTGTTAGTTTCAATCTTACCGTAAACATATGTATGTGTCAGAGTTCACTGCACTCGCGGGTGACAAAGTAGATGTTGTGTTTATCCATTAAAGTTACTAATAACTATTTTCTTGAACGAGAATGTTAATCATTCTCTTGCCTAGTTAGGCTGGCGACCGTTTCTTTATCAGTTAAACAGTGCAGACAGGCAAACTTTTGTTTGTTACTGTTCAAATATTTACCTAATTCTGACTTTCATTTCCGATAAGCCACCTCCGTTAGATACAACACGGTCAACATAACAAAATTCCTCTCAGAGGGTAACACTGCTCTGTTGCTTTGTACCATAATTGCTTTAACAAGATAGCTTTATTTCACGACCTGCTTCCAACTTTAAGGTTATGGTACAGTTGTAGCGGACGGTAGTGTTATAGTAGGAATGCATAATGGACATAAATGGATGCAGGTGATCAGACGAGATGCTTACGTACTCGTTGCCGATCAGAATCGTATCTAGACGTATCAGGGGTCCCATATCACTCCAACTGCATAAGCTCCGCACGATTACAGAGCCTACACCAGCTTGAACTGTCCCCTACTGACATGGAGGGTCCCTGGATTCATGGAGTCGTCTCCATACCCGTACACGCCTATCCGCCCGATACAATCTGAAACAAGACTCGTACGACTACGTAACGTGCTTCTAGTCATTAACAGTCCAATGCCGGTGTTGATGGGCCCAGGCGAGGCGTAAAGCCTTGTGTTGTGCAGTCATGAAAGGTACACGGGTGTGACTTCGGCTCCTAAAGCCCACATCGATGATGTTTGGTTGAATGGATCGCACGCTGACATTTGTTGATGGTCCAACTTTGAAATCTGCAGCCATTTGAGGAAGGGTTGCATTTATGGCACGTTGAACGATTCTCTTCAGTCGTCGTTAGACCCATTCTTGCTGGGTCTTTTTACGGCCGCGGAATTTCGGAGATTACATCTTTTACGGGGTTCCTGATATTCGCGGTACACTCGTGAAATGATCGTCCGGAAAAATCCTCACTTCATCTCTACCTCGGAGATGCTGTGTCCCGTTGCTCATGCACCGACTATAACACCACGTTCAAACTCACTTAAATACTGATAACCTGCCATTCTACCAGCAGTAACCGATCTAACAACGGCGCCAGAACTTCTCTTATAAAGGCGTTGCTGACCGCAGCGCCGTATTCTCCCTGTTCACATATCTCTATATTTGAATACGCATGCCTATACGTTTATTTGGCACTTCAGTGAATAAAACAGATTGTGTAGGTTAGGAAAGATTTCTTAGTTTATTTATTTACTTTGACAAATTTATATACTTTGACACAATCACACAACATATAAGCTCACAAGGTATTAGGTTAACACAAAATCGTTTGCTTTAAATTTTTTCTGGGTACTTTGCTTATCGATCTCAATTCATTGTAAACGCCCAGCTTATGATCTGCACCTTAAAAAAATTGTTCAAATGGCTATGAGCACTATGGGACTTAACTACTAAGGTCATCAGTCCCCTAGAACTTAGAACTACTTAAACCTAACAAACCTAAGGACATCACACACATCCATGCCCGAGGTAGGATTCGAACCTGCAACCGTAGCGACCGCCCGGTTCCAGACTGCATCTTAAACGAGTAAAAAATTTTATTAGAAATATTTCAGTAAATTCACTGTCTTTTCAGTTAATATAATTTTTGGCAGTCATTTTAAGATATATTAAGACCCCTTTTTAGACCATTTTTTGTCAGTGCAGGACCACTTTTAGCACGTTTATGTAGGCGTGAAGCTCCCCTTATACAGAGACAGCGAATTATAAAATTTCATTGGTGAAAAAATGATGATTAACTACGTTTGTAGTAATCTTAGAACCCATAGACTGACCGTAGAACCTTTGCCAAGAGTTCATTCCGTCAGTTTAAAATATATTTACGCCTCATCCGGATATTACTTGCATAAGTGCGGTAACTTTTAACCTCTATGTCTTGGTAACGGATAATGATATTCAAAAACCTTGAGAACAAATGGTAAAAATTACGACGATTTGGCATGAATAGAAGTTATAGAAGTAGCCGTCCACACAACTGGTACTTTTGGTACCCATAAATCATGGTTTCTTCGGCGTATGTTGATAACGGATACACATTTTCGAAAACGGGAAAACGGCGTTTCTAAAGAGTGTCTAAAGAATGTACAATTAAAATTTGAGCCGTTTGCTATGGTCAGTTATTACACAGAACGGGCTAAAACTGGTTTTGCGGTTCTCTGCTTATGTAAGGTAAATGTAAACCTCATCATCACGATAACGAATAATGATATCGAAGAAAGTTTTGAAGTTCCACCGGAATATCATCTTGAGAACGTATGGTAAAAATTTCGCTCATCTGCCATGAATAAAAATGATGGCAGTGGCCGTCCCCGCAACTGGTAACGTGGTATCAAAAATCATGGTTATTTTGGGGTTTCTCACGAACTGCCCATTAACCAATAGTGGTTTTGTAAACCGCCTAATGGCTAGCGTAGACCACACCTAATGCAGAAGAACTAACCTATTTGCTCAATTTGCATGAGCTGTAGGAAGCGCGTAATTTTTAAATTTTGACGTTATACTGCAGAACAGCTACAGAATCTCCGTTCTTCCGATGGGTATCAAATGGCAGCTAATCAAACCACTTGACCCCTGATCTCCGATCGATAGAACCCGAAATATGACTCTCTGAAAAATCTTCGCGCTTGGTTTTTTGTAACATATTTGTACCGTGCAATGTCGCGGGTGGATTGATTTATTCGTACGTGAGAGAAAGCTGCCTAAAATTCTGTAGGCATTTTAAAAGAACGGGACCAACCAGATCAACTAAATAGACTGCACAAGTAAGCTAAAATTCAAAGAGTAAAATGGAGCGATGCAGTGAAACAAGACCTGCAACACGTAGGAATATCACAACTTCTGAAAGAATGACAATAATGTTTGCACAAATAGAAGCTAAAACAAACATATAAAGACAAATGCTTTGTAAAACAAAACTGATAATGCCATTTGTTGCCAATCGCTGAGTCCAGTTGTGCCCAAATGTTAATAATAATAATAATAATGATAATAATAATAACGGAAAATGTATCTAACTGAGCTCCAAATGTGTAGTTTACATAACTGCTTTGAGTTCGTTATTTCACGTTGCGCTACACTGTTTATGATATCTGCTGTTGAAGTGAAATATGACATCTTTTTCCCTATGGGACACGAACCGTTAGCCGACCGAAATAAACATCATGCCGTTTCGATCGTTGCACTGGAATCGGAAACGATAGCTGCTCACTCGGACTTTATAGGCCGTTCGTCACATTCTGCGGATGCCCTACCTCAGTTGCGCTCAAAATCTGTCGGTATCCGACGCGCGGAAGCTCGTGACGTATTGAACGCGTCACGTATTTACCTGCGGTACGCGCTTCAGCCTAGCAAGCGGGGCACGATTACACAGCGGCTTCCTGTGCTGAGTGTCACTCTAATTGCCGTCGACACGCAGGGTAGTGAGTTAGTGCACGTTTATGCAGTAAACAGCGGCAGTATATCCGAATTAGCAGACCGTTGTCCGTCCGTCTCGGTCGCTTCCTACACAGCCGGGACACACCAGCGTATCAGCGGTTACACTGCACAGTTTGTGCGTTTTTCCAATGAGGAGTTCACAGCCTGAATGGTAATTAAGCTTCCTGAGCTGCCAGGAACCAGGAATGGTCCGTTCATCAATGGAACGGAAGATAACCTCGACGGTTGTAACCTCCCCCCCCCCCCCCCCCCCCATATCTGTTCCTGTAAAAGTCTACATATTACCAAAACTACGTCCCACAAATTGTTATGCAACTTAAACCTGTGTGCTAATCTTTGACCAAAAATAATACATAATTCAGACTGAACTGTAACTGATCATAATGCAATATGTCTTTATACAAATGCGCAACTTAAGTAAAACAATTATCTGGCCCTAATCAAAATTTCTGCTTACACTTACCTCGCATCTTGACAACATTGTTGTGGATTTCTCGAACGCATAACAGCAAAAAGCAAGCAGTCAGCACCTGAGATAGATTTCTTTTTCCAAATACAATTTCAAAACGATATACAAATTCTGAGATGTGATCATGGGTACTGATATGCAGTGGGATGGGGAGAGTAACTACTCCTATGAAATGATATTCTGAGGAAACTATTTTAGAATGAAGTATGTATTTAAAAAGACAGAGTAAAGCTTCGTGTGATCTTCACACATAACATAGGTTTGAACTATACTTTGCTTAACAAAGTGAACATTGATTTAAAGAGGCTACAATGTTAACACAAACAGCTTAATCAATTAAAACGTTAGTATTGGAACAATCTGTGTATGGCGACGAAGTACTGTTATCCAAGATGGCGGCAATGACGTCATCCAAGGTGGCGGCCGTGGCGTCATCCAAGGTGGCGACCGTGACGTCAATCAAGATGCTGGATTTTAGTGGACAGTCTGAATTTTGTCGGAAAAGTGCTACGCCCCCTCCACCAGAAAAATGGCGCGAAGTTCAAATTCCAACAGGATAATGCACCACACCACACTTATTTCTACTAAGTAAAGAAAATGGCCGGAAAAAAGTACACGTCTTTATTATTTAACCAATTTCAAGCAGGTGTGTTAGTGACTGGGTCTGGACTCCAACTGGCTTAGTTCATATCGGTGCCACCAGAGGGATCTCTCCTGGCGTCAGATCATGACGCAAGCACCGTTATTCAAGATGGCTGCACCCAGTGTGTTCATCACGAGCTCCAGAGCCCAACTGACTTAGTTCATATCGTGGCCACCGTGACGTCGGGTGATGACACAAGATCGCCTGCTCTCTCTCTCTCTCTCTCTCTCTCTCCCCTCTCTCTCTCTCTCTCTCGCATGAGTTATAACTGGACACGCACCGCGTCAGCGGCCCGCGAGCGAGTGGCTGCTGAATTCACAGCCTCCAGCCTAGAAATTTATACTCGCGCCGAAAATAATCTTGTGTAAATATGCTAACGAATTTAATTGAACACAAGTGACACCAACATCACTCATCTAACCTATGAATTACCGAAGTACTTATTCCGTTTCAGTTTTAATCATATTCAATCATTTAATTTACTATTTCAATATTCAATGATCAAATGAGAAGTTCCACATTTTCACACTGTCAGTGTGGTCTTCATTCGTGACCTAACACCCCCACCCCTAGAATGCTGCACTCCTGTTGGCTACTGCATTAGTCATGTGATTCGACTTCATAGAACCTAGGACTTGGAATCAATTTTTGCGAATACCACACCCACCTGGACTTGTAATGAAATAGTTAAAGTCTCCACCACGATTCTCAACCCTGCACCATACACCCTTACCGACCCATGTTGGCGGGCTAACGTGTGCTAACGTGCACTAACCTGTACTAACGTGCGCAGCACATGACCTTTTCTCTTCATAAATATAACATTATTCAAAATTTATATCTTTTTCGCCTTCCAACATATACATCATATTCCTCCTTGCTGTCCTTTACAATTAGTCTTTCTTCATCCAACAGTTACAATCATAAGTCAACACAGCGTTAGTGAACACGTCCATCACCTACCACACTTCAACTAAGAATGTATCAGACTGAGCAGAGGCAAAAACTTCGCCACGACAAGACCAAAGACTTTCTCTCTCTCTCTGACGTGCTCGTCGATAACATACAAAAACCAAAATGACGTGACCACCTTACACGCTATCTCAACCGTTTCATGATGTATACGACAAAATATGCTTGTAGCTATCTGCAGCTAAAAAGAGAAAACCCAGATGTGTAAATTAATTCTACGTCACCTCTGTCTTTGCTGTTTGTACTGACAGAAATTCTGTACGAATGAAGGTAGTCATATATAAGCCCGTCTATCTTTCTGGTACAGTTAACCAAGCGAGGAGAACTTAACTTATGCGCTGGTGGTCACTTCGCCAGACCCACAAGTGGTGGAGAAAAATATGGAAACCTCAGAAACACTGTGAGTGTGTGGGTTTTATTCTGACAAGTTGCCCAATGGCTTGATCCAACAAGTACCCTTCGGCTCCTACAAGAAGCAATTTCTACCTAACACTGCTACAGAAGTCAGACAGACGCTCCTAACGTACCAACAAGAACCGCTTGAAAAGCATTCAGCAATAAATATCTTTTGGAGTCCTCCGCTGTAAGGAAAAGACACAAAAATATTGTATATATTCTTACATAACTAGTGGGATACTTGGGAACGGAACTATTGCCAGTTAGTGTAAGAGAAACACTAAAAGGATGAAAAATATTATTTATTATAAAACATTCTGAGAAGTCAAGTGAAACTTTTTCTTATAAAAATAATAATAAATATCTGGGTTCTTTTCGGAACAGTAGATTGCCTCTTACAGATAGGAATGCTATTATTTTACAGAGTATGGAAAGGTTCTTTTCTCTCTTTTCTTTAAGAATGTTGTTTACTCGGCAGAATGGCTGACAGCCGCGCCTACACAACTTGAATAACTATTCTAGGTACGGTCAAGTCTGTCGCATGAGAAATGTAATGGAGTGTACAGTTATGGAGGACAAATGGGGCTCGCATACGCTGTAGCGCACAATACCGTGTGCTACGACGACTGCTGCCTGCGTCGCTCGCTGCTGAAAATTAACACAACTGTGTCTTTCTATCTAGATTGACCTTCGCCAATCAAACTCTCCCTATGCCTTGATGCAGTCAAGGACTCCTATCCACCCCTAGTCTGACTATTGGCATGGTACATCAGTCAGTTAACCAGTCCACCGTGATGCCACTCAATACTCGCTCGCAGGCATTTAACTAGTACTCTGTCCATGTTCACACCACACAATAAGTGTGACAGCCAACACAGTGAACAACGCTTAATAGTGAGCGACTCAATATAGAGTGTCACTCCGATTCGGTAATGACAGAGGTGCTCTCCCAGCGAAGTACTGAGGAGAGACTTTGTTCCTCGCTCTTTGCGTACACATTTGAGCGCACTCACTCTCGTTACATGTTCCCACTCCAAGACCGACAACGGAACTGCCCCTTTTTCTGGAAAAGTTGCAGTGGTATATCATTTGCTGCCATCCCTCACTCCTCTGACTCTTTGCATCAGAAATATTCCGCCAATCCGCGTTGCTCTTTTAAACAGGAGAATGACGTTTCGTTTAAGTCGACCAATGCGGAAATCTGTAGCATCTCCATTAGGCATATACTGTACTCCTGTGAAAACTCCATAACTACACAGTCAGTCCATGAAAAATGCCTCTTCTGGGCGCTCCCACACAATGTAGCGGAATAGGCTTTTAATTCGAACACGGGTGTCGTTATCCTTCACTCCGCCAGAAGCTGTTTTCTCTCTGGGCGGTCGCTTCGGCGTTGTTGACCCAGCCCTCTGAAGGGACAGTCTTCCCAGTGGGCTGGTTTCCTCTTTAGAACGAAAATTCTTGTGGCCGTCATGCTGTGTACGCCAGCCTCGACTTTTTACAATCTCGGAGTGCACTTGTGATTTACTTATTAGATTTGCATATCACTTACATGAATTCATACAAAATTAAATCTACCTTATCAAGTTTGGGTACGAATGAAAAGTCTTGATTGGCAGAGTACGATTGTGAGGACGGAATATCTAAGTAATGAAAGTCAGGAGACCATGCCACTTTACAACACGTTAGCATGAGTAATAAGATGTAAGAAACACATTGGCATTCAAAACAGCTTCCAGTCGTCTCGGAATGGGTGAATATAGATCCTTTAAGATTTTGAATGTAATCTTACACCTCTCCTCCTGAAAAATAGTGTCAAATTCAGGTAACTATTGCGGTGGATAGCGATCATGCCGAGCGGTTCTAGGCGCTACAGTCTGGAACGGCGCAACCGCTACGGTCGCAGGTTCGAATCCTGCCTCGGGCATGGATGTCTGTGATGTCCTCAGGTTAGCTAGGTTTAAGTAGTTCTAAGTTCTATGGGGCTCATGAACTCAGAAGTTAAGTCCCATAGTGCTCAGAGCCATTTGAACCATTTTTGAAATTTCTTTCCAGGTTAAACTACAAAGTTTCAATGATATTGAGATCTGGTGACTGCGGTGACCAGGGGAGATGCAAAAATACCAGGTCTGGAGGACGCGATCTGTGTGAACAGGTGTGCTGTCGTCTTGGAACACGGACCCACCACTGGGAAGGAAACATTGTACAATGGGATAGATTGACTTGATCAGCCAAAATGGTCGCACAATCCTTGACTTAAAGCGACCTTGCAGAGGACCCGTGGAGGCCATGGAATCCCACGATACGACTGCCCAAATCATCGTCCAACCATCGCTATTTTTCACTTGGAAACAGTGTGGAACAACACTCATCCGAGCAAATGACATTCTTCTTTTGCCCCATACACTAGGTTCGCACTTCGGCACTACGTTTTCCCACTATGGGCATTTGCATCACTGATGAGTGATTTTGGAACTCCAAGTCGCCCTTGTCAAAGGGCAGATAATTATTTTGCAGATCCTGTAAATGAGTATCTTGAAAACAGAGTACCTGTTGAATGTTCAAGTACAGTACTAATGATGTAAGCATCGACTGTAAGGGATAGGAGGACAATGAAACTACTACTAGGTGCTAAATGGTTGGACGTCCACGACTCTTCACAGTACGTGGGGTTTGGAGGGTTGTCTGCTGTAGGATAGATGTGGCATCTCTACCGAAAGAGCGCAACGCTGATGCACGCACAATTGTTTCGGAATAGACAGTTCAAAGTACGTAGTTGAAGCTGCAGCTCCACAGCAGACCACGCCTATGTGTTCACATGCTGACCCAACAACATAGTCAGTTACTATTGCAGTGGGCACGGCACCGCCGGGATTCGACTGTTTATTAGTGAAAACGTATCGGCTCTAAGGGTGAATCACGTTTTCGCTACACTAGGTCGATTGTCGTCTCCACAACGCGTTCATCGAGATGGGTGGCGGCTCGAGAAGTGCAGAGTGACCGGACGCAGGCTGTTGGGAGCAGTATTATACGATGGGAGACATTCTCCTGCGCTTGCATGGGACCTGTGGTAGTACTCGAAGACACGTTGACATCTGCGAACCACCTGCATCCCTTCATGCTTGATGTCTCACCTGACGGTGATGTCATCTTTCAGCAGTATGATTGTCCGTCTCACGGAGCCAGAACTGTTTTACAGAGGTTTGAGGAGGATTACAATAAACTCAGTTTATGTCTAGGCGACCAAATTCGCCTTATGTAAACCCTACGGAACCCATCTGGGTAGCTACTGGGTGCCATCAACGCGTACTCAAATCAGCGGCCCGTTATTTCCGCGAATTACATGGACTGTGTGTAGACATCTAATGACACATACCTCCACAAACCTAACAACATACTGTCGAATCCCTGGTACGCAGAATCAGTGATGTATTTGGTTCCAAAGACGGACGAACAAGCTATTAAGTAGGTGGTCACAATATTTTGGCTCGATCCTGTATCTGGTAATGTTTACAGACAGACGGACAAAACTCAAAAATCGAGAATGTGTGTTGTTTTAAATATTTATTTCGTGAATTAATCATTTTCTCATGATTTCTTTTTTACAAATGTCTGGCAATCGCTTTTCCTACAACTTCTTTTATGTGGTCGTTCCACTTAAACGGCTCCGAACGCAGACTTCTAAGTATAATGCCATTGTTAAGGCTTCCTTGTTAATTCAGGGAAATGGACTATAGTTCAGTCAAATAAGATGATATTGAGGGAATTAGATTAGGAAACGACACACTAAAAGTAGTAGAGTCTCAATGTCCATGCGGAAGATTAGTGACGATGGTCAAGATAAGAAATAAGAAAAGAGAAATTCTCTAATATTCAATATAAACGTATGTGTTAAAAAGTCCTTTCTGGAAGTATTTGTCTGGAGTGCAGCCATATGTTGAAGCGAAGCGTGAAGGATAAGAGTCAAGAGATGCAGAGGCTTGCACAAGCCACAGTAGTGTGGAAAGCTGCTCAAATCAATCCTCGAACTGCAGACCACAACAACTACAACAATTCTTGATCGCTAGTAATGTAATCGAGCAGGAAGGAGCCTTTCAGTCTATTGATAATTATTGCGTTATATGTATTTATGTCGTGCTCCCAGCTGTAAATCGTGGTTCACGTCGGCTGCCTAGCATCAGAGGCGATTCTCGGTTCCTGCAGGTGGCTGGCCTGTCTGATGAACACAGGAAGCCCCGCTCGTGGCGTGAAAGCAGAGCTGGCGTTTGGCCGAATCGTTCCCGGAACTTCCCACCGTCATCTGATATAGAACCGAGTGGAAGGCCCAAATCAGAGGCCCAGACAATACTGCCACGAGTTAAGATACATGTTTGTTGACCTCTGTTATCGGGTAGACAATTAAAGCACATGCCAGGAGTGCTTTACGTCCAGGAAGCAGCATCTAAGATAGCGGAGTAAGCGTGGAGTGTACATGTGGGTTTTTTAGGATAGAAAAATCCTTCCACAGGCCCGATGCCTTCTGAGAGTTCAGAGCAGAATTGGTCGTAGCAGTTAGAGAAAGAAAATGTTAATATAATATTCATTATCTATAGGAGCGTCTGTGAAAAGACTTCAGAAACAGTCTCGCTCATAAACGGTGCCAATGCCAAGACAGCATTAGCAACAGAAACCTGGGTGATATAAGATGTTAATAGCAGTGAAATTCCAGACACTGATTGGAGTATCTATCGCAAAGGTAGTTTGAACACAGGTGGTGGAGAGGTGTTTATAGCCGTAAAAAAGACGATAATATCGAGTGAGAATGCCGGCTGCTGTGACCGAGCGGTTCTAGGCACTTCAGTCCGGAACCGCGCTGCTGCTACGGTCGCAGGTTCGAATCCTGCCTCGGGCATGGTTGTGTGTGATGTCCTTAGGTTAGTTAGGTTTAAGTAGTTCTAAGTCTAGGGGACTGCTGACCTCCGATGTTAAGTGCTTAGAGCCATTTGCTTTGAATCTAGTGCAAAATAAATTAGGTGAAAACAAGTGTTAAATATGGATCAAATTTGGATCAAATATGGTCAGCGCTGTTTTTATGGAATTTTTTAAGTATATAAATAATCAGTCGTGATCTGCACAAAAAAATGGCTCTGAGCACTATGGGACTTAACTTCTGAGGTCATTAGTCCCCTAGAACTTAGAACTACTTCAACCTAACTAACCTAAGGATATCACACACATCCATGCCCGAGGCAGGATTCGAACCTGCGACCGTAGCGGTCGCGCGGTTCCGGACTAAAGCGCCTCAAACCTCGTGACAAGAGACAGATCTCATATTACCTGATCAGTCAACCGTTAAATTTCATCTCCAGGTGTGACAATGTTAAGTATCAGTTGACAAGGTTCGAGAACACTGTGTAATACGCTTTAGACAGAAATGTCTGGAGCAAAGTTGTGAGGATGTAAATGACTCGCCGTGGTTCGACAACCATGTTAGAAACCTGCTACGAAAGCAAAGAGAGCTTCACTGCAAATTTAAACATACCCAAACCCTTACAGACAAACAAAAACCAAACGAAGCCAAAGTTAGCGTAAGAAAGGCCTCGCATAAAGCGTTCAACGAATTACATAAAATCTTCAGAAGTTTAGGTCTTATGTTAGATCAGAAAATGGACCAAATACAACTGTCCAAACGCTTTGTGACAACAATGGAACTGAAACACAATAGATAAAAATAAGTTGAAGTACTAAACTTCTATTTCCAAAACTCTTCCACAGAGGAAGAGATACTGTCATTCCTCCTTTAAATCGTCACACGAATGACAAAACGACAAATATGCAAATAAGTGACTAAGAGATGGAAAAACAATTGAAACAGCCCAGTAGAGAAATGGCAACTGGACCTGAAGAGAGACCAGTCTGATTAAATTTCCTTTACTTCACATCTATGGTCACAAATTTTTGTGGCATCAGACTACCGGTTTCGCTCTATAATAACCATCTCCAGATCTGTTTTATAATATGTATGTTAGGACATGCTTTTATAAAACAGATATGAAGATGGTCATTACAGACCGAAATCGGTAGTCTGACGACAAAAAAAGTTGTGAGCATAGATGTGAAGTAGGCTAAAGGATATTTATTCTATAGTCTGGTCTCTGTTCAATTCGAGACCATGTCGCAGCTTGTAATAACAATTTGATTCTATATATAGTACGCGAAAGAACTTGCCACTCATCTAGTAGCAATGTACCGTCGGTCTCTGGAGGGGCGTACTGTTCCTAATGGTTGGAGAAACAGCAGCACATATCATTCCCGGTTTCAAGAAGAGTCGTCGAAGAGATACACAAAACTATTGGCCAATATCTCTGCCGTCAGTCTGTTGTGTAGCTTAGAAATATCTCTGTAGATATTTCTGTAGACCGAAAATCTACTCCGGGAGAATCAACGTGGATTCCGAAATCAACTATATGAAACTCAGCTCACATTGTTCGTGCACGAGACCCACAAAGCAGTAGGTAGATGCCGTGTTTCTTGAGTTCCGGAAGGCGTTCGATGCAGCCTAATGAACAAAATACCAGCGTACGGAATATCGGACCAATTTTTTGACTGGATTGAAGAGTTTCTAGAACAAGAAACACAGCATGTCATTCTCATCGGACAGAAGTCTTCAGATGTAAAACTAACTTCGGTTACCAGATTAATCACACAAACGTAAAGGCCGTCAATTAAGCTCAATACCTATGGATTAGAGTTACGAACGACTTAAACTGGAACGATGACATGGATAATGTTCTGGGAAAGGCAACCAAAGACTGCGTTTTATTGACAGAACACTTATAAAAAGCGGCACATCTACTAAAGAGTCTACACTTTTCCGTTCTCTATTGCTGAGCAGTATGGGACTCTTGCCGGATAGGATTGATCGAGGACATGGTGAAGTTCAAAGGAGGACAGTTCTACATCTACATCTACATCCGTACTCCGCAAGCCACCTGACGGTGTGTGGCGGAGGGTACCCTGAGTACCTCTATCGGTTCTCCCTTCTATTCCAGTCTCGTATTGTACGTGGAAAGAAGGACTGTCGGTATGCTTCTGTGTGGGCTCTAATCTCTCTGATTTTATCCTCATGGTCTCTTCGCGAGATATACGTAGGAGGGAGCAATATACTGCTTGACTCTTCGGTGAAGGTATGTTCTCGAAACTTCAACAAAAGCCCGTACCGAGCTACTGAGCGTCTCTCCTGTTCGTTTCCTGCGGAGCGTCACATATATGACACGCGAGCTGGGTGTCAATTATTAAAACAGAAACCATTTTTGTTGCTAAGAGATAGTGTTATAAAACTTCAATAACCAACTTCCTCCTCCGATCGCGTAAATATTCTGTTGACACTCCTTCACACAGTAAAGGTATGATAACCCTAACAAAATAAGAGGAATCAGAGCTGACACGAAAAGTCTTAACTGTTCGTTTTTTCCGGACGACAGAGGAACGATAGAGAAATATTGTGAAAGTGATTCTACGAACACTCTGCCAGTCACGTAATTGTGAACTACAAAGTAATCACATACATATAAATGAAGGATGTGTTATAGGACCATTACTCTCCACAATGTGTATAACCGATATAGCAGTTAACGTCGGAAAGTCGATGATGCTTTTCGGGGATGATGCTGTTGTATACAAAGAAGAAGCAACGTTAGAAAATTGTAGCAAAATCCAAGAAGGCGTGTAGAGGATTGGTGCAAGGTGTACGGTGTGACTATCAAGCTTCGGCATAAACAAGTGTAACGTTTTGCAAATACATAGAGAGGTAGAAACTTCATTGCATGGTTAGACGATGGTATATCAAACACTAGAAGCAGTTATTTCCACGAAATAGTCCTTAACTACTAAGGTCATCAGTCCCCTAGAACTTAGAACTACTTAAACCTAACTGACCTAAGGACATCACACACATGCATGCCTGAGGCAGGATTCGAACCTGCGACTGTAGCGGTCGCGCGGTTCCAGACTGTAGCGCCTAGAATCGCTCGGTCACCCCGGCCGCCAGGTGATCAGACATATGCTTATGTACTTGTCAAAGTGGTATTCTATATCACTCCATCTAAACACGCCCCACCCCATTACAGACCCTCCGCCAGCCTGAACAGTCCCCTGCTGACGTGCAGGGTCCATGGATTCATGAGATTGTCTCCATACCCGTACACGACCATCCGCTCGATACAATTTCAAACGAGAGTCATTCGATCAGGCAACATGTTTCCAGTCTTCAACAGTCCAAAGTCGGTGTTGACGGGCTCAGGCGAGATTTAAAGCTCTGTGAGGTTCAGTCATCAAGGGTACACGAGTGGCCCTTCGGCACCGAAAGCCCATATCGATGATGTTTCGTTGAATGGTCCGCACCATGACGCTTGTTGAAGGCCCAGCATTGAAACCTGCAGCACTTTTCGGAGGGGCTGCACTTCTGTCACAATGGACGATTCTCTTCAGTCGTCGTTGGTCCCGTTATTGCAAGTTCTTTTTGCGGCCGCTGCGATGTCGAAGATATGATGTTTCACCGAATTCCTGATATTCGCGCTACACTCGTGAAATGTTCTTACGGGAAAGTGCCCAGGTCATCGCTACCTTGGAAGTGCTGTATCCCATCGCTCCTGCGGCGACTGTAACACCACGTTCAAACTTACTTAAATCTTGATAACCAGCCACTGCAGCAACAGTAACCGATCTAGAAACTGCGCCAGACACTTGTTGTGTTATATTGGCGTTTCCGACAGCAGCGCCGTGTTCTGCCTGTTTACATATCTCTGCGTTTGAATACGCTTGCCTATACCAGTTTATTTGAAGCTTCAGTGTACATCTCGAGAAAAGACCAAGAAAATGAAATTGGAGATTGGAGACCACACAAGGCTTACCAGCAATTGTTCCTTCTGCGAACCATTCGCGACTGGAATAGCAAAAGAGGGAAGTGAAACTGACATAAGAAGTATTCACCTTAAGGTGGCTTGCGGAGTATAGATGTAGTTGTAGTTATTTAAAATTATGAAAATCATATTAATACAAACAAGAAAGAAATGAAGCAATTATTCCAGGCGTAGAAAGCGCGTAGCGTTATGAGTACTGGTATTTGTGCGACAAATATAAACTAGGCCTTGGGTCCGACCAGTGGCTCCGTGTCCCATTCTCGGAACCTCTCCTATCTGTATCGTTTTGGCTCCAAAGGGTTTGACACGTACTGTGGGCCTACAGCTGTGCTACGCAAACTAGCAGAGTGGAAGTGGATCGCGCTGCTGCACATGGGAAATACTTTGGACCGCTCGGGGCCAGAAGCTTTTAATATTAATTAACTTTTTCGTGTAGCTGATCTCCCTTAGAGGGTAAGTTTTTTAATTAATTTCGTACTGGCCGGTCAGGTAAAAGAGAACGAAGGTTAATTCTCCAAGTCTTTTCCGCTAAGTGCTTAAGTTTCGTTGGCTGTTGTAAGAGAGCGAGTTTCCTCGCGCTCTGGAACAGCTGCTGCCCTGCGCTGCAGCAGGTAGAAGCGACATTTCTGGCTGGAACCACTCGCAAGGACTTCTTGATTTTAGTATTTAATTTCAGAGCCAATGATGGTACCGAGCAACTCTGGAGATATTTTATTAGTTTTGTTAATTTTTTTGAAGGAAGGGAAATGAAGGTTTAATGTCCCGCCATTAAAAATCCTTATCTCAGGACTCTGAAAATTTTAATGTAAGCCGAGAGTGACGTGGCACTGTGACTTGCAGCAGACACACCTCTGCACCCGCACAGCTGCACGCTCTGTTCAGTGATGTGTGCCGCTCCCGACTTGCCATGTATCTGGAGCACATACTGCAACTGCTCTTTCTTTGCATATGTTATCCCCAGGACACCTCTACGTTCCATAGCGCAAAGGAGCACACCTAAAGCACAGAAAACAACTGACAGACCCTGCATACAAACATAAAATCTATATCCCTTTTCCAAAAAAATTGTCACGAATTCTGTTTGATTGAAATTGTTTATTTGCTCCGTCGATCTGCTTGAGACCTGGTACCAAGGAAGGCAGGATTGGGTTACAATAGCGGACGGGGCCGTAATCAATTACTGTTGCTCAGTTCATTTTTTCAGTCACGTACACTTTATTTGGAAACAACAACAAATAAAAGGTGACAATAAATTAAGAAGTGTTCCACGGTTGAAGGCCTTAGTGACAAAAAATAGGCCCCAACAGTGATAATTTAAAACTGTTTCACGGCTGAAGTCCTGAATAGCAATCTTAAGAAGTGAAGCTACTTCAACCTGCAATTACAGTTATTAAAATATTTGTAAGAGAACAATCACCAAATGTCACTGCTAGAATACAATCGTCTAATTAAAATTTTAAGACAAGTAACACTCACAGCTGAAGGTATTAATAACAACAAATTCAACTATACCTCGGCTGAAGGCGCCAATACCAATAATTTGATAACTGTTTCACGGCTGAAGGCCTGCATAGCAATCCTTTAAGAACCAGTTAAACATCTTCAAACTTGAAATTACAGTTATTAAAATTTAAAAAAAAGTCAAATCTGAAAATCTGACCAAACCACGGAGAGGAGGGGGGGGGGGGGGGGGGCAGACGTTCCTCCTAGGATCGACCTGGGAAAGTGGGAATAAGTTGTAAGTAGGCTGTTTAGGTTTTCTTGTTGGTAACGCCACATAGCGCTCGATATGAAAAAATCACTGGCTGTGCCGTGTGCAGTCTGTGTTTAGTCTGCATTGTTGTCTGCCATTGTAGTGTTGGGCAGCGGCAGCTGGATGCTAACAGCGCATAGCGTTGCGCAGTTGGAGGTGAGCCGCCAGCAGTGGTGGATGTGGGGAGAGAGATGGCGGAGTTTTGTAATTTGTAAGACTGGGTGTCATGAACTATCATATATATTTTGACTATTAAGGTAAATACACTGTTTGTTCTCTATTAAAATCTTTCATTTGCTAACTATACCCATCAGTAGTTAGTGCCTTCTGCAGTTAGAATCTTTTATTTAGCTGGCAGTAGTGGTGCTCGCTGTATTGCAGTAGCTCGAGTAACGAAGATTTTTTGTGAGGTAAGTGATTTGTGAAAGGTATAGGTTAATGTTAGTCAGGGCCATTCTTTTGTAGGGATTATTGAAAGTCAGATTGCGTTGCGCTGAAAATATTGTGTGTCAGATTAAGCACAGACGTGGATAATTTTTGTAAGGGGAAGTTTCATATGTCGACCCTTAGCCAAGGATACCTCAATGGAATCTTCTGATTTTTTTCTTGTAGTTTGTGTAATTAGTGTAGCTTTTGTTTATTGCTAGCGCGTAATCATAGAATTTCCTTTGTAGTTGCAGTCTTTCATTGTTGTACAGTAAAACAGTTGTGGCATGCATGTAGTTTTGCACAAAGTATTTCGCAGCTGCCCTTGCAATTAACTAGATATTATTTTCAGTGATATGTTAATGTGTTCTCTTATTTTTGCTTTTCAAATTGTGGTTTTTTTGTGTTGTCGTATGAAATATTGTGACAATAATGGCGTGTGAAAAACGTAATACTAGGCTCCAAAGTAAACTGAGAAATGACAGTGAAGACGAAAGCAGTGTGTTAGCGCCACCATGTAATGAATTAACTAATGGTCAAAGTAGTAATTTGGTAATTGTGCATAGGGAAATGGAGCGGGTTGCAAATAATGGTGTAGGCAGTGAAACAATTAGTGAACAGGAAAGCGTTATCGATCGATCGGTCGGCAACAGTTCGCCTCAGGATTCCGAAATGACAGGACACAATATTGCAAATACTGTAGATTCAGGTTTTCGTCCTCACCGTTTTCTCAAATAAGTCAAGACACATTTTCTGTTTTTCAAAATGCGAATATTGCCGGTTCAAATGCACTGCCGAAAAGCACTGAGGAACATGTTTCAGACACCAGTGCATTGTTATTACAATTAATGCAACAAATGGGACAAAAGCTTCAAAAGTTAGACACAATGGAACAAAATCAGAGACAAACACAGCAAAAGCTTCAAAAGTTAGACACAATGGAACATAATCTTCAAACGTTAGACACAATGGAACAAAATCTTCGGAAGTTAGACACAATGGAACAAAATCAGAGACAAACACAGCAAAAGTTGGACACAATGGAACAAAATCAGAGACAAACACAGCAAAAGCTTCAAAAGTTAGACACAGTGGAACATATGCTTGAACAAACACGTGAAGATTTAACTACTGAATTACATAAAATCGAATCGAAATGTTAAAAAATCTGTAATGACGTAAAAACACAAATTTGTGAGCATTTCCAACCAATTTTTTCGCGGCATGAAAATGCATTACAGAATCACGAAGCAGCCATAAAAGAACTTCAAACAATTGTTCATGAAAATCATGAGACCTTGCAAGCTAAAATTGACTCAGTTGCATCCACCGATTTGGTTACGCAACTTGCAAGAACTCAGGAAAACTTAAAGGTCACAGTACATTCGATTTCAACACAAATGGACACTCTGAAACTTGGTTCAGAAAAACACACTGAGGAAATGTGTTCACTATCGGAGAAAGTAGCCGAACTTTCAGATCAGTTCACTAACTTATCTACAAAGGTAGATGATGATCTGAATGACACAAAACCTGTAGCCTTCACTGACACTGAAGAGTATGAACAAATTAGGAAATTCAAACAGAATCAAAATCAAATCAACACACAGTACAAAAGAGAAATGCGGGAAGTACAAGATCAGTTGGCTCAAGCAATACAAGAATTACATATTTCAGAGGACACTCGCCCCAGTATGGGAAGAGGGACATAGCAATACAGAACAACCACAAAATAATAACACAGGGCATTTCGGAAATCATGAAAGTAATTGGCAAAGTACACCGAATTTTGAAATGGAACCGCCGTAACGACGTAACAATGACCGATATGCGACCCGCCGACACGATGATTTTGACTATAAGCTGTTCCTTACTACACGTAAATTCAAAACATTTAAGAAATCTGGCAACGACATTCATCCACAAGCGTGGCTCCATCAATTCTCTCATTGTTTTCCTCCCAACTGGTCACTAGAGCACAGATTAGAATTTATGTGTGGCTATTTAGAGAATGAACCAGCTGTAAGAATGCGATCGGTCATTCACGATTGCCACAGTGAAGGAGAATTTTACCATGCCTTCCTCTCAGCGTATTGGTCCCAAGCCACACAAGACCGAGTAAAACATAGCATCATAATGATGAAAAATTTCGAACAATCTGAATTTTCCAGTCTTGTCAAATATTTTGAAGACATATTACATAAGAATCAGTTTCTTTCAAACCCATACAGCCCCTCAGAACTCATCCGCATTTGCTTAATCAAATTACCTGAACATTTACGACAGATTATTTTAGCAGGACGATGCAAAGACGACATTGAAGCTTTTCAGGGACTGTTACAAGAACTGGAAATTGACACTGACAATCGAACGCGAAAACAGGAACACAACAATTACAGGTCACACCTGTCACAATTCCGCGATGACAGAAACAATACACGACAAGGCTATTCGTACAACGTAAATCGTGACCAAAACGGACACCACCCGTATGACAACCGTTGGCAGAGTAGTAATTATTACAGGGAAAGATCACCTCTCCGCGGTAATGACTATCACAGAGACAATCAGAGAAACAGACAATATGGGAACCAAAATAATTACTATCAAAGGAGACAGAATAACTTTAGACGCAACGGTCCAGCGCGCAGTTACGATTCAGAGAGAAATTCTCCACCACGTGACCGACAAGAAAGAAACTATGGAATCTACCGGCATGACGACAGACGATATGATCGTAACGACAGACCTGAATTGCAGCAGAACTGGCGGGAATCATACAGAGCAGGGCCCTCTCGGCAAAGTGAATTTGTAGAATTTAGGTCTCCTAATCCCAATAACGGCGCGCGCCAACAAAGAAACAGACAATGACTCGCACCGCAGGCAGCCACCTGCGCCGGCTGGCTCAGAGAAAAATAACAAGAGACACTAACCTTGAGCAGAATTCCAGTGTTCCTTACCGACGTAATCACATGATAATTGCTTTTCAGTTGACAGTCTGCATAGTAGGAAGAGGAAAGGTTTACACCACAGCTCACATGTAAAACCGTTCATTGAAAGATAATCTCCTATTGAACTTAGTCTTTGCTATAAAATTTTTCACTTTACATTACTAGTATGCTTTGTCACACTGAGAAACTGTTAACATGCAACAATGTTTGAAGTTTACTATCCAGTCTAGAACCTACGGAACATATTTAAACAGTATTTACCAGTGCTTTGTTATAGTGAACAAACATCACTGTGTTATTGCGTGTGTACATTCTTGCTTGTTAGTTGCACGATTACGTAACGACTATAAGGCTCACATACTTAGAACATTTACCAGTATTGCTAATGAGATTTTAATGCAACAGTTTACTTGAAAATACATTCTGGATTTAAAGTACTTTCTATGAGATACCAGATGATACAGTGGTTAGTTTATGTGACAGCTACACGATTTTATCACGACGCTACTAATGAGTGACAATTTACAATGTTGCTTTTGCAGTTTATCTGTTTTATATCTGCACAGTTTTTCTGAATTTTTCTGGAAAGTAAAACATGTTTTAGTAGTAACTTTGTGGTATAGCTACAATGAGACAGCCTTTTCTGTAGCACAACAATACGTTACAGTACAGTACTTACTTCATCACAGCAATAAGCGTAGTAATACGATATCTATACGCAAAGCATTTCACTTTTATTTATCATGAGGTAAGTACATTGACTTCTGCAGAACCTAGCTTTCGGAGGACAATAACTACGACACGTCCACAGAGATTGTCTTACAGCAAGACGCACATTTAGCGCTACAGGACACGCATTAAACTATTTATTTTTCAACATATTTGAATTACAAAGAAAGTTTTCCGTGATACATTTCATTCCATTGCTGTAATCTGTAACACCTGAGGATATAATTACATTATTCCTCAGGGGGGTACACGCTTACTTTGTGTACCATGTGTTTGGCAAGCACAAGGAGCCCTAGCTAATATGGTATTTGTTTATACAACTTTACACATCGGTACCATATTTCTCTAACACATAAATTACACAGCTATCTGATCATTTAACTGAGAGAGACAAACATTTACTTTACTACATCAGTGACAGATGTTTACGTAATTACACCATTGGATAACTTCACACTTACGAAGTTGTATTTTGTCTGTACTTTGTGAACTGTTCATATTTTTTCGGAACCATTGTGATACTATGAGAGCTTTGAATGATATATTTGGTATGGGATCGCGATTTTTAAAGTACGTTTGAGGCAGATGACACTTTTGACATGAGCAGAGAATTTTTTTAGGTTTTGAAATTATTGGAGGAAGCTACGGAGATTTTGAGAATTTGACTGAGGTGTTATGATATTATTACGACGACTATGTGAATTATGCTGCTGAGGTATGTTTAAGCTGATGCTATATGAGTTATTTGGTTATGCTACATATCTGTTATGATGAAATATTGAAGAAGTGTCGACGAATATATATATATGTGTAATAAGGTAAGAAATAATGAGTAGTGGTTAGGGGCTCTGGTTTGTGAAAAAGGTTGTTGGAAACCAAGAATCGTACATAAGAGTTATGAAATGCGTGAATGTATTACAATGCCGACGAAAATTTTTTGGACACTGTTATATCAATAGGATTTTGTTTCTACAGATGTGTAACGCAAATTCTTGCCCTGTGAATTTTTTTTTATATGAGACTGCCACTGTAGCGGAACTGGTGTCGTAAATATTTCGATAAGAAAGTTAAGTGACCACCTGCATGTAATGCGTCGTTGGCGCCCAGCTGGGCGACAGCCACCAGGAAACAAGCCATTAGTGTGTGCCTTTCAGAGGCACAAGAAAAAAAAGGGAGGCCTTTGTCCTCGCTATTGACATTCCTTTGTAGAAAGCATCGCAAAAACGACAAGCTCACTACTTGGAAAGATACTTACATCTCCACACTTGATTATGACAAGCGTCTTTCTACGAGAGTTGAGAGAATTTGTACTAACTTATGAAATGTCACATGACTATTGAATGATATTTTTGTGCTTTGCTTTTCATGGTTGCTTATTTCATTTAATATCTGTTTTCCAGCTGTGTTGCATAATTGATTTTATAAAATAAAATTAAATGCATTTGATAATGTGAACACTTTCTGCCAACAGATCTATTAAGTAATAATTTTATGATCCATATTCTTCGAAAAAGGAGCACTTTGAATAGAAAGAACAATAAGAAGGGATTAATTACAGTAACTGAATACAACATTTTCTTTCAAAGTACATGGTAATATTTTTTTACAATAAGGTTTTGTGGTGCACCATTTTAATTACATAGACATTAAGATGTGAATAGACATTGTCCTTATCTGCATTGTTGTCTTTAGTGTAATATTTTTTTCTGCTTCAGCTTTGTCATGTTTACGTATAAATTATTACATTTATTGCTGCTCGCTATTCTTACTTGCAATTTTTTTGTCATTGCTGTTTGTATTAATTGTTTTGTGCCGCTGCATTGCCTCGTCCCTTAGTTTAGTATCTGAGCTCAGTAGATTTAAGTTAGCTTAAGAGGGGGTAGACTATATAACAAACTAACTATGATGAATTGGAAGAAAAGCATTGAGAAGCTATAAGGAAATGGTTTGGCCAAAAAAAGTAGTGTATAGTGGAGAAAAACTATTTTGGAAGAGGATGAGAAAAGTACAGAAAGCAGGTATAGATAGGACTTTTTGGAAATAATGTAGAACGAAGGGAGATCTCCGAGAAGTAAAGAAAGTTTTGTTTGCAAAATACTGCAGTAAAACAAACCCTGTCCTTTCCTTGTGTTATCCCACTATGTGTTTGTGTACCCTTGTGTATTTATGTTCTTCCTGTCTTTATATGTTTATCTGATAAGACTTATGTTGCAGAATTTTTCTAATACTAAGCTACATTCACTATGATGAGGAATACTGTTATCCTCAAATATAATTTGCATTAATAACATGTTATTTACTTCATAAAGATGTTGACACATTATTTATTCTGTTTTGTTCTAATGCTCATGTGTGAAGTTGATGTTTCAAAAGTTATTCTGATATTTTATGTATGTACTTATAATTTTTGTAACACTGATGTATTTGCTATTTCGATTCTTTTGTAAAGCCTGTACTACTGCAAATGTTATCTGTATTGTTATGTTCTTTAAAGATGTATTTTGTACCTTTGTTATTGTATTCTTATGTTATAAAATTGTAATTGACACCAGTTCATCAAATTAAGTAACTTGTAAATTACATTTCACTGCACACATTTCTGTTGGTCATAGTATATCGACAATATGTGAGAAGTAGGGACTGATAGTGTTTGCACATGTGTTAATAATTCAGCAAGGGACTGGATAACAGCATTGCTGGTTCTAAGGACATTTCAAACAAATTCTTTGTGATTGGACAAGTGGTGGTTTATGGACTTGCTATATTCTTCGCAAGACTCTTCGAGAGTGATTGTCCACCTGCACATTCGCAACAGATGGCTGCTGGCCATCTCTACAAGGACTACAGTGGGTCTACACCTTTGACGACCCACCGTTACCATTATTTCTACTAGGACTGAAATGGGTCTGCACCTCTGGTGGCCCACCAATACTGTAATCTCTACCAGGACTACAAGGGGTCTACTCTGTGATGACCTACCTACCAATATTCTTCAAAACTTCGACTGACTCTGCTGTGGGTTTGCTCTGTTGTGGCCCATTACCTGTCTGCATGTCAAGAGTCAGCACTGTCTTTCGTTGGAAGGCCAACACTACTTCTTCAAGACTGCTTAGAAATCCACTACTTCCAAGTGCAATTTCTTTTATTGCTCAGACTTTGAAAAAAACACTGCAATTTTACTGTGATGAACGATCAGGACTGTCTTTATGGACTGTGAGAGAATTTTAGCTTCTGACCAACATTGTATCAATAAGTGTGTGTATTTGATATCTTTGTTATAGTAATTATGAAAAATTTTATCAAATCATTATTGGCCACTGCCCAAAACAATTTGTAAAAATTTTTTGTGGGGAGCATGGGGGCTATGTAAGTAGGCTGTTTAGGTTTTCTTGTTGGTAACGCCACATAGCGCTCGATATGAAAAAATCACTGGCTGTGCCGTGTGCAGTCTGTGTTTAGTCTGCATTGTTGTCTGCCATTGTAGTGTTGGGCAGCGGCAGCTGGATGCTAACAGCGCATAGCGTTGCGCAGTTGGAGGTGAGCCGCCAGCAGTGGTGGATGTGGGGAGAGAGATGGCGGAGTTTTGTAATTTGTAAGACTGGGTGTCATGAACTATCATATATATTTTGACTATTAAGGTAAATACACTGTTTGTTCTCTATTAAAATCTTTCATTTGCTAACTATACCCATCAGTAGTTAGTGCCTTCTGTAGTTAGAATCTTTTATTTAGCTGGCAGTAGTGGTGCTCGCTGTATTGCAGTAGTTCGAGTAACGAAGATTTTTTGTGAGGTAAGTGATTTGTGAAAGGTATAGGTTAATGTTAGTCAGGGCCATTCTTTTGTAGGGATTATTGAAAGTCAGATTGCGTTGCGCTGAAAATATTGTGTGTCAGATTAAGCACAGTCGTGTATAAATTGTTCTAAGGGGACGTTTCAAAGTCCCTCGAAACTTCGCAAGTGATGAGACAGGCAGCCAAGACTTGAATTCACTTCACGAGATGGTAACTCAGACTCGTGACAGTTTAAACGCATGACCAGTAATCATTTGCCGAATCTACCTAACGTCCGATGCCAATGCAACGATGGAATAACACACCCAAGCCGGAACCGGCGGTCAGCACTACATCTTCAGACTCCAGTGTTTAGAGCATCCGGAAGCAGAAAGGAACCACTGCTACCAGAGAAGGAACAAAAAGACACACCACCCGGTCCACAAATCAAGGAAGCTGTTGAACTGCACGCCTTACCGGACAGCAGCGTCAAGGCGAGGAAAAGCACACTGCCGTAACAAACACTAAGCTCCAGGGCAAGTAACTGGGACGTTAGCGGCCACTAGGCAGGAAAAAATACCACTGGCTTAACTTCAAAAATAATAACGTATAGAAGGCAACAATTAATAATGAGAAGTGGAGGAAGGCTAATTAGGCCAGGCTTCCCCAAACGTTCCACTCGCTGCTCTTCGTCTCTGCGACACTGCGAACAGCAACATGCAAGCAAATGGTGAGCTCGCACAGTGGTGGACGTTTCACTACTTGAATTAAGGTCCGCTCAACTTCCTGGCTCCAGTTGACAACGAGGTTGTACCCCTCGCGACTACAGCCCTTCCATCCGGCAGTGCATGCATGCGGCCTGTGGTCCCAGCGTGTTCTCGCGCTGCGCGGACCTGGCTACTCGTCCGTCCCCAACCGCACTGCCGACCCACACCACACGGAAACACCACAACATCGCCCCAAAGATAGTACCACCGTTATTGGATATCGATAACCGCCGCTGCTGCCACTAGCGGCCAGACAATGCTTTCAAAAGGAGTGGCGCCAATGAACCCAAGAAGAAGATGACAACTGTAACTATACCAACTAAACGATACCAACCTAGAAATGGCACCAACGCGAGTCGCAGCACTGCTCATTGCTGTCGTCGCCTCCTCTGACGTAAGATATTGATGATGTTATCTACCGTATATGCCGACTTCTCGCTATATCTACACATCAGATGGCTCACCCACAAATATCTTCACTGTAGCGGCTACAAAATTTCGGGTTTTCATAATAATAATTAATGTTGACCTTTTGCACAGTCGATCACCTTTCATTTGTCGCTGCATTATCGAAGACAAGATGGTTCATAACGTCTTTGCATGTCACTTGTTATTTCAGCTCCCTATTTCCGACGTTACTGCTTATCCGCACTATTTCTGATTTTATATTATTTCTGTCCGATTGGAATTTAAATAGCTTTTAAGTCACACTTTACACTTCGTAGTATTTCATAATAGAGCCTTCCGTCATCCAGAGATACAGTTTGCCGCTTGCCTACGATTATCGTTGGCTAATACACATGCTACCGTGGAAATCTCTTTAATTTTTTTGTTAACAACATTTAATAATAATTAAATGATCATGAATGATTGGGTTTTGTATATAGAGAAAGGGATAGTCGACTCTTAAATTACCCTCAGCAATTACGGCAACTAAAGTGACCGTGATTTTTATACTTCGTCACTCAGACATATTATAGCAAGGACCATGGTCCATTACTACACTTCGATACACTCATTCAAACTGCGTACGCTTTTACTTTCACAAAGCTAAGTGCCCAACTCCGTTGTTATATTCAGTTTAATGCACCTACGTATAGTCCACAGATCCTATAATCGGTTATTCCTCATGTCACATACCTTAATACAGAGCGCTGCTTTCTCTCGCTCACACAATTCCTCAGATATTCATAGTCCGTGACCTTACTGCAAAGATCTACCTACACGTCAGTATAAATTTCAACGTGTGTCTGTCCCATGTAATTCAACTATAGCCACTTTTATTGCTGTTTAACAGAAGTGCCCTGATCCCTTCCGCAACATATCACACGGAGATGTCAGCTATATAGCAGGCCGCAAATACGTAGACTTATTCAGAGCGCAGAAAACAACACAAGAGAACTAACAATATCCGCAAATGGTTTATATAGTAGAATTTAGAAACAAAAGTAGCCGCGTTGATCCTTCTTTTATTTCCTTGAGGTGATACTTCCAGTGGGCGTTATTCTGATGAGAAATTATATATCGCTAATTTTAATTAAAACTTTTTCAATGCTATTAATTATTTCCCGTATTATCGACCACCTCTCCCATATATGAAAATAAGCCTGATAAAATCGTTATAAATTAAAAGAGCGGTTATAACAGCTCCCAGGAAACCACACCCTGGCCAGCGAGTTGGTATTGGGGAGTGGTAGGGTTAGGCCACCAACTAGACATCTTTCGCATCGTAACAAATTTATTAAAATAAACCATCACTATGCTCATTAAATAATATAGTTAACAAAAAATGGTTCAAATGGCTCTGAGCACTATGGGACTTAACTTCTGAGGTCATCAGTCCCCTAGAGCTTAGAACTACTTAAACCTAACTAACCTAAGGACATCACACACAGCCATGCCCGAGGCAGGATTCGAACCTGCGACCGTAGCAGTCTCACGGTTCCGGACTGCGCACCTAGAACCGCGAGACCACTGCGGCCGGCTATAGTTAACAGTGCAATTATAAATGCCACCAGGTGTCCAGTAATCATCCTTTCACAGTCAACCAAGTATGAGCGGGACTCAAACCTGAGCCCAGATTGCAGTTCAGGATGCACCATTCCACAAAACGCTAGTCAATTAATAGCGCAGTCACTGGCACTTCTACAACATATAAATAGAATGCATTTAACAAAAATAAAATAACCAGTTCGCAAAAGTGGGCGGCTCTTCAGAATTTCATAGAATTACCCACTGCAATGCCTGGGCCCAGAATTTTTAAAAAAATAGTTTTTCACAAGTAATTCCACACTTTTAAAATGAGACTAAGGTAAGTGATTGTATCTAACGCCAATAGCTATTAACTTCTGAATGATGAATCAAACAACAACAAGCGCTGGAAAAAAAATGGTTCAAATGGCTCTGAGCACTATGGCATTTAACATCTGAGGTCATCAGTCCCCTAGAACTTACAACTACTTACACCTAACTAACCTAAGGACATCACACACATCCATGCCCGAGGCAGGATTCGAACCTGCGACCGTAGCAGTCGCACGGTTCCGGACTGAAGCGCCTAGAATCGCTCGGCCACCGCGGCCGGCAAGCGCTGGAAAACCTGGAGCAAGAGTATCACAACTAGGTTAAAACTTCCGAGGAGAAGTACAGATGACGGAAGACTTATCGAACAGAATTAAGCAAAAGGTATAGAATCAATAATACTAACATAATAAAAATCTTCGGAACACATACTGAGCAAGTTCAAAGCAGCCATACCACTCAGATCTATTCTCCCCGTACCCACCCGGTACTGAAATGAATAAATGACCAATTTAAATCTACATTTAATTTCGACCCGGGACAGCAGGAACAAGTTAACAGCCGGAAGCAATTTAATACCAAACAATAAACAATCACTGAAACTTTCTGGCAGATTAAAACTGTGTGCCGGACCGAGACTCGAACTCGGGACATTTGCTTTTCGCGGGCAAGTGCTCTACCAACTTTTTTTCTTTTCTTTTTTTGTTAGTAACAATAATATTTGTTTATTTATTCTGTTAATTTTAATGTCGCATAAGAAAAATCAAATATAAAAAGGAAAGAAAAGAAATATAGGCCGAAGTGACATCCTCGACACTTCACTGGGAGTAAATCCTATCCCTCGAAACAACGTAAACCTGGGACTCCCCACCGCTTCTGGGGGTTGTGAAACATGCTGCCTAGAAAGTTCGCATAATGCGTTTTATATTTAGAGTGGCGTCGGATGATCTCGTGTTGTTCTAGTAGATAATGCCAATAGTCCATGCCCGATATCAAGGTCCGCGAGAGCACGTAGTGCGATGCGTGTCCTCCAATCCATCGGATCGCCGATGTTTTTGTGAGGGGAAAAAGACAGCGTCAGGGAAAAATAAAGCGTCCGTCGTGATCGTGGATTCGTCGGTACGTAGGAGGAGGGCCATGATGCGTTGCGTCAGCCGCCAAACATCCGTTGCCTCACCGCACTGCAGAGAATGTTCGTCGGTGTCCTGCATGCCACATATAAGGTAGAGCGGGGAATCTACCATGCGAACGTCGTACAATCGTTGGCGGTTGACGGTCTTGCGGTTGATTAATGTGTACCATGACGATCGCGCTGCTGTGGTGAGGAGAGGTGTATGGACAGCTCGCCAAATCTGTCGCCAGTTTCGTGTTGGGTGTTTAAGTTCGACAACATTGCTGCCAAGATGACACCGCAAGTATCGATATATCTCACGCGTAGTGGGGATTCGTGTAGAAGGTATCTGTAACTGAACATAACTAAAATCAACAAAAAAACGCGCGACGTGAGAAAACGAGGGCGAGATTGTGCCTACCGCCACCAGTGGTTCAAAGGACGTGGGAAGAAGCACATCCAGGATGGCCGCCGTGATGGCGTGGTGCCGTTGCTTCCAAGTTCGTAGCGTCGCTCGCAGGTATAGAGATAGAGCCTTGTTCCGCACATCCGTGAGGTTAAGTCCTCCAGAATGGTGTGGGAGAGTCAAAGTCTTGTATTTGATCTTAAACAACGTTCCTTGGCCACCATTAATCTGTCAGCAATACCATGTGGCATTGGCAGTACGTGTGCCAGGTGCGCCAGTCGCGAGGCCATGTGAACATTAGTGTAGTCCACCCTTTGGAGCAGGTCGTGCGTTCGGAGTGAACTGTTGCGTATGTGCAGTCGGACGTTCTGGAGGAGACGTCGATAGCTCGCCGCCGCTGATTGCCGTAGCGATCGGGTGAACAATACGCCTAAGCATCGCAAGATGTCCACCGTCGTAAACGGACCGTGCAGAGCGTCCAGCCCTCGACCGACGTGCATGATCTTGGTTTTATTCATGTTGACCCTGCTTCCCGCAGCTACTCCGCACGTAGTAAGAAGGGTAACCACCTGATTTAATTCGTTCTCCGACCGGACGAGTATCATCAAGTCGTCGGCATATGCACGACACGTGAATGAGCTCGCACGGAGTCGGACGCCTGTTAGAGTCCGTGTAAGTGTGTGCACAATGGTTCCAGCGCTATTGTAAACAGTATCATCAACAGGGGACATCCTTGCCTAATTGAGCTGCAAACAGGAATCGGTCCTACCTCCCTGCCATTGACTCTCACCGTCGAAAAAACGCCGCGAAGGAGGCGCATGAGGACGGTAATAAAGTCCTGTGGTATCGCCATGCGTCGCATGGTCGAGTCAAGGAAATCATGGTTGATCTTGTCAAAGGCACGATCAAAATCCACCGACACGAACGCCGCTCGCATGCGACAAGCTTCCGTCAGGGAAATTATGTCACGGTATTCGCCGAGAATAGAATGTATGTTGCTCCGAACCCCTAGACAAGCCTGGTCTGGTGGTATTGTCTTGGATATTACAGTCTTGAGCCTTGCCGCCAGCATTCGCGCAAAGATCTTATAATCAGTACTGAGCATCGTGAGCGGTCGAAATTGATGGAAGCTGACACTCGCTGTCGATTTCGGTATTGGTATAAGCAGTCCCGCCATGAACTGCGACGGAACGTCCGTGTCAGTGCTCAATAACTCATTATACATCAATACCCACTGGGGCATCATTAAATCCGCAAATGCGCGGTAAAATTCGAGTGTCAACCCATCTGGCTCAGGGGATTTATGCACAGCACCCTTCGCGAGTGGACCCTGGATGTCCCGTTAGGGGTTCCAATAGCGCTTCTGCATCCGGACCATCCACCTCCGTTTGCATTTGTCGCAAAATTTCTTCTCCTGTCCGATTGTCCGTCGGCGTCCCAGTGAAAAGGCGGCGGTGATGCTCCAGAAACTCAGCAGCAGTGTCCTGTTGTGACGTCAAGGGCCGACTATTGTCATCATGGAGGACTGTGATTAGGGATAGGCGATTACGCGCATGTCCCTTGGACACATGATGCATGCCAATACGTTCCCCATCGACGTTGTCCAAGCAGCGAGCACGGATCGAAATTCCTTCCAGTCGACGTCTCGTGATCAATAAAATGCAGGCCTGAATGCGATGGACTTCCGCTTGACGCTCGGGCCATGGGGTCCTGGAGGACAGGTCGCGGAGCACCACGTAGTAATAATCAAGTGTATCTCGGAGCCATTTCGCTTTTTCCTTGCCATACGTTATGAGAGCTCTTCGTATCGCCGGTTTCACACACTGCAGCCACCATGAAATAACCGTACGGTGCAGCGGCAGACGGCGAGTGTAAGACTGCCATGTTTCTTCGATCCGCTGGCGACATTCGAGATCCACCAATAAGGATGAATTAAGTTTCCAGCAACTACGACTCCGCCAGACCCGCTGCCGTGGGAGGGTTAAAGTGCAGAAATATGCAAGGTGACCCGTAAAAGCTGTGATCCAGCGTTCAGCAGTCAACACGTGATCTCTTAATCCGTCAGGAACATATATCCGATCCAGCCTGCTCGCCGAGTGGCTAGTAAAATACATGTAGCCCTCTCGCTGCCCAAGGGTCCTTTCCCACGTGTCCATTAGGGCCATGTCCCGGCAGATCGTGTTCAATGGGTGACAGGAGTTGAAATTAGGAGTTTGATCCTTCGGTGCGAGCACACAGTTAAAATCCCCCCCTACCAAGATGTGGTCATACCTCCCATGGAATAGGGGGGCAATCTCCTCCGAGTAGAATCGTGCACGCGCCTGGCGATTGTCAGACCCGGAGGGAGCATAGATGTTGACGATACGAATGCCGTTCACGGTCATAGCCAAACCCTGAGACGAAGGTAGATAATCGAGGTCACACATCGGAATCCCTTCCCGGACTAGTATCGCTGTGCCACGTCCTCCATCTGGAGTCGGCGCTAGATAAGTGTTGTATCCATGCACGTCGAGAAAAGCAGCATTGCAGGTTTCCTGCAGCAGCAGAATATCAACGTCTGTGGCGTAAACCATGTCCCGGAGAAGTTGCATCTTTGCCAGCGAACGTGCGGTGTTAATGTTCACTGTGCCCACGTTATATGCTTGGTCCGTTGTCGTTGTCACGCTCGTGTCATGTCATTGAGAACTCCAAGGGCTTTAGTCCACTATTCGTGTTCAGAGGGGTGCCCGCCAACGGGTTGCCCTCCGTTTTTGTCGTTCCGTGGTGTGCATCCTGTATGTGAGTGGTCATCATTTGGGGGTGGCAATTCCTGTAGGTCTTCGACTGGTTCCGCCCAGTCGCTGTGGTCATCAATCCGAGAAACGTCCTCTGATGTGTCTGCCGGGACATTGGTGTCCCTGACTCCTTCGTCGGCAGCGCTGGATCAATCGGTGTCAATGAAGAGGTACCATCTGTAAGGCAGGACATCCGGTCACCATCTGACGGAATCCCGTCAGCGTCCTCCAAAGGCACGTGTTCTGTATCAGACAGTTCTTCGGCTAGGATACCTTCCGTGTCCACTAGGCTAGGGGGGGGACGTTTCACCCGAACTATGGCGACGCTTTTTGCGGCGCTTTGGCGGTCGTTGTTTGCATGCCCTGCCCTCTGCTGCCTCACTGTGTTCGTCGTTCGTTCGTTGGTCTGTTGCCGACGCCACTGTCTCGATCTCTACTTCCACGCCGCGTGCTACATGTGAGTTTTCGGAAGTGTCCACCCTCGACTGACGTGACGTGCGTGTAGGGACATTCTCCGAGTCACCTCCATGCTCCCGTAACTCGGTCTGCTCTTGCATAAACGCATCCTTGTCACGCTACGAACTTGGCAACACCTCCCGGCGGGCCACCGACACGTACGTCATCGGCAGTTGCGTGGGAACTTCTCGCTGTGACGCTTCTCCATGTGGCAGTTGCACGACGCGGCGTTGGATGCACTCCGAGCGGATGTGTTTAGCACATGATAGGTGCTAAAACTTGCCCAGCGTTCAGGCGTATGACTGAGTACCGTTCCATATGGTCGCAGCGATTCAGTAACCATCGATTCTGGCACCTCAAACGGCAATTCGAGGATCCGAATGACACTCACACCCAATCCTGAAAGAGCTACTGTGACATCGCTGATATGGCCAGCCGAGTGTCGAAATTTAAATCCTCTTTCAGCAGCGGAGAGAGTTCTTTCACACGCAGCTTCATCGGTCATCTTTACGTACATTGTGCTGCTTACAATGGACGGGTGGCTTCCAATGATGTCTGCAGCAGGTAAACGAACTTCTTCCCTCAAAAAACGCTCTATTTCGAAAGCTTTTGGTCTGGCAAATTCGTTGTCGAACGGAAATTGGAGCGTAATCTTTCGAAAATTGTGTGCCATGGCGCTCGAGTCAGACAACAACACGCGCGAGTACCGGCGGTGTAAACACTTCCTCGTCCACGCGCGCCCGCGGCCGGGACAGCAGGTCCGTGCCGCGCCACCGCCTGAAGCAGGCTGTTTTAAATGGTTTAAATGACTCTGGGCACTAAGCGACTTAACTTCTGAGGTCATCAGTCGCCTAGAACGTAGAACTAATTAAACCTAACTAACCTAAGGACATCACACACATCCATGCCTGAGGCAGGATTCGAACCTGCGACCGTAGCAGTCACGTGGTTCCGGACTGAAGCGCCTAGAACCGCTCGGCCACCGCAGGAGAGATTCTGTAAAGTCTGGAAGATAGGAGACGAGGTACTGGCAAAAGGAAAGCTGTGAGGTCAGGGCGTGCCTCGTGCTTGGATAGCTCAGTTGGTAGAGCACTTGTCCGTGAAAGGCAAAGGTCCCGAGTTCGAGTCTCGGTCCGGCACACAGTTTTAATCTGTCAGGAAGTTTCATATCATCGCACACTCCGCTGCAGAGTGAAAATCTCATTCGATAAACAATCACTCTTTTTATTTATTTATTTATTTATTTATTTATGCATTTATTTTACCTGGCAAGATTAGGGCCTTCAGGCCCTCTCTTACACCTAACCAGGCATACTCAGGTTGAACGAGTTACAGTTTCTACTTAACATTAAGGACATATAGCCTATTATGCAGTATTGATGTTAAAGAAAAAAAATAGATATTATAACAGTAGTACAATGATAATTATAACAATAAAAAATAATTAAAACAATCAATAATAATAATAATAATAGTAATAGTAGTAATAATAATAATAATAATAGTAATAATAATAATAATAATAATGACTATGTATATGAAAGTAAACATACTTTTCTTTTCTGAATGTCAGTCCCATTGTTAGTTGGGAATTTTCTTGCAGCTTGTGAGTTATTCTCGTCGAGCAGAGACATAAGACGATAGAATGGGGTGAAAGAGATATGTAAGAGGTAGATAGGTTAGAGGAAGAGAAATAGAACGGTAAAATTCGAAGCTGTGATGGAGAGGAGAAAGAAAGAGATGGGAGGGGCACAAGAATGGTGGTTATACCGTCCCTAATATGTAAGCTTTGAGTTCCCTCTTGAATGTTGAGTAGTTCTGGATAAGACGCAGTTCACAGGGGAGCGCGTTCCATAGCCGTATGGCTGAGATGGAGAATGACACGGAGAAAGATTTTGTGTTTTTACGTCCGTCGGCGGCAGTGACAAGCCCCAAGAAAGAAACAGAACGCAGACCAATATGGAGTAAAGTTTCGGCAAATAGCACTAAACGAGACTGGACTGTACGTTAAAGTCGCCACTGCAGTGCAAGCGCACAACAACAGGAAATGTTCTGAAACATGTTCAGTTCCTTGTGGCTGAACAGGGGCTGTTCAAAGTGGTAACTGGAACACCAGTCTTCCTTTGTTTATGCCCCGCAAACCAATAATTCCTTTGCCCTATGGACAGCCACCAACTTCGCTTTCTGCCCATACGCTCGCATCACCGGTGTCGTGCCTACGGCCGCGCGCCTCTTCGGAGGTGCGCACTCAGCTAGTGTACTCGGAATGGACTGTGTGCTGGTTTTGCCAGCTGAAACCTTGCTTCTTTACTGCCACACAGAGACCTCCCACCAGGAAACGTGCACAAAGCCGTTGATGGGTAAACGCCACAGGGCAAAAGCACACACAGTGTCGACAATAGCCGGCACTGCTCACTAATGATCATTAAATATTGTTATTCCATCAGTTTTAAGCTCTGAAAACGGCTTTTCTGTTGCTAGATACACAATGCGGAGACCATCACATTTAGATGCAATGTAACCACTCTTTTCAAATTGACCCAAACGTGAGTGGAGCTCTATAAACTGAGTTTTCATTTGTCCTCTAATACAGTAAATGTCCTGGGATCCATTGTTTTCTGCAAATACTCCAACGTATGACCGCCTTACCTAGTATTTATATTAGATGCTGATATATCGTATTCGCCAGCCATATCCAGTTTTTTTCCGTAAACTGTGTTTAAAGTAATTCGTAAGCTTTGCTTGCACACCTGCAATGGCTTGTTCTTTTAGCAACAGCAGTTAAAATTCTTCGTTTGTGGCAGTTGTTTTCACCAAACACTCAAGTTTTTTGACTTTGACCTCATCCACTTCCCATATGCTTTCTCGTACACGTAAAACATTAACTGTTTTTAAAGAAGCACTCCCTATAATATGGAATTTTTAAGTCTCTTTGATACATTGCGTCTTTCACTTATAAATGGAGGAAAAATCGAAACATTTTTAATGAGTCTTCCCTGGTTACACTGAGATATACATTATACGGTTTCATATGAGAAATGACCTATATATGCCAAATTCGAAAGTTATGGTATTGTATGCAACCGCCGGCCGCGGTGGTCTCGCGGTTCTAGGCGCTCAGTCCGGAACCGTGCGACTGCTACGGTCGCAGGTTCGAATCCTGCCTCGGGCATGGATGTGTGTGATGTCCTTAGGTTAGCTAGGTTTAAGTAGTTCTAAGTTCTAGGGGACTGATGACCACAGCAGTTGAGTCCCATAGTGCTCAGAGCCATTTGAACCATTTGTATGCCACCAAGCCGCCTTCAATTTCTGTTACAGCAACAGTATTATTTCGAAAAGAACTGTGAACATTCTGTTTCCAGCGATTATAAATATCATACATTGCATATGTTGGTAACACTGCAGCTTTCTGGTGTCTGTCAATTATTATCTTTGCTAGTATTTACTTTTGTTTCGCTGAAGCACTTAGTTCACGTTTTACTGAATGTTTGTTGCCCAAGTGCTACATATGTTTGTGAAAGTACAGATCCTTTAGTGGGCAATAAATCCAAACTATGACACCCCCCAAGAAATTCAAGAAAAGTAAATTCTGTGGTAACTAGTTTACAAACAAAGCAAGCCACACTGTTGAAAGTAACCTATGTATCAGTTCATCAGGGAAGAAACTCCCACATGGCACGCCTCCTGGTGATTCAAATTTTGGTGTTAACAGTGACGCTGTTTGTTGTTGTTGATTTGGGCATCTTATTTTCTTTGATAAAGGGAGTGGCGAAATGTAAACAATGTGATGTGTAGGCTGTTTGGAAATAACTGAACATTAAAGTAGCAGGAAGGGTTTAGGGTCAAAATTAGTTGCTCTGTGTAGATCCTATAATTAATCTACCTCGAAAATGACTTCGAACATTGTGCATAATTCATATGATATGAATCTGAAGTTAGTGTGTGCAATACGAAAAGGAAAAAAGACTGCTCAAACGTTTTGTGGTTTGATGGAGCTTCCTCCTCCTCACAGTAGGTTCAGCAAGTACATAAAAATACTTTTAGGTGCCTTGACGGATGTGTCTAAAGCAGCTATGAAACGTGCAGTAGAATAAACTGTAAATATCAGTGGAAACACAGACATTGCTGTTGCACTTGATGGGACATGGCAACGTCGAGGACATCGTTCCTTGAATGGTGTTGTAAGTGCTACTTCTCTGGAGAATGGAAAAGTTGTTGCTGTTGAGTGTTCTAAGAATTTGATGGTTACAGTGGAGTTATGGAGTGTGATGGAACTCTACAAAAATTTCAGAGGTGGGTGCCTGTTAGAACGTTAGATATAGGAAGTACCTAGGTGATGGGGACTCTAAAGCTTTCAATAAAATTAATGAGTTCTGTGTTTATGGTGGTACCTTGTTAACAAAACTGAAGTGTTCCGGACATGTGAAAAAGAGGATGGGTGCAAGATTGAGGAAGCTACGAAGAGTAATGGAAGGAAAGTTGCTATCTGATGGAAAATCTCTGTCTGGCAGAAGCAGATTGACAGGAACTGAAACAGACCTTCTTCAGAGTTATTACGGACTGGTCGTTAGACGAACTGCACATATGAATGATGTTACAGTAATGAGAAAAGCTCTATGGGCCACCTACTTTCAAAAGTTGTCCATAAGTTGACCACCCTGTTCACAGACTTTGCCCTAAAGGAGCAGATTCTTGGTGTGGTTACCAAAAAGCAAAAGAAAGTGATCAAATATACCATCATAAGCATTCTCTCCCTGAGCCTGTTATGAATGAAACAAAACCAACTTTCAGAGACCTGAGATACCCTGTTTTGCTTAGAAAATGTCTTCATGGAGGCACTCAGAATATAAATGAAAGTTTCAACCATTGCATATGGGAAAGATTACCCAAGAATGTTTTTGTAGGACCAAATACACTAAAAGTTGGTGTAGCAGATGCAGTGATATGTTTAGTGATGTAGTGATAGGAAGGTTGGAAGTCCTGTGAAATTTAGGCATAAAATGTGGCTCTAATATGGAAGGTAAATTGCTTGTGTGTGACAGACAACGGGTGCATGAAGCTGAAAGATTCGCTCTTCAAGTTATCAAAGAAGCAAGAAGTGCTAAAAGGAATGGCAAGAGGAAGCTTGAAGATGAAGAAATGCTGCAGGATGAAGACTATGCTTCAGGAATGTTCGGAGGCACAGTTTAATTGGACTCATTTCTTCATTCACAATTTCTCGCAAGGTGTAATTTTTAGAATTCAAGTACAAATATTTCCTAAAGTTTATAAAGAAATGCTCTAATTTTTTTCTGTAACTTGTCCATACTTATGTAGTCGACCTAAGCTTCACTGCAGAATCATTTAGATTATAGAAAAAATAACGTTTTTATTAGGAAAAAAATATAAAAATGAAAATGTAAGATGTGATATCTTTTATCACTGTAATATACATAATAGGTGGAATTAAACAGGTCTAGTAACTCAGCCGCCATGTCAAAATTTGGTCTCCTTCAAACGTATAACATTCGATTAAATGGTACGTCAATTTAAGGAAGCATTTTAAAAATACATCAATTTCTTTGTAATTATTTAATAACCCTAAGCAGGTTCAAAAATATTGAAAATACTTCTAATTTGTTTAGAAAGTGTGCTGCACTGCCTGATATCAACAAAAAATCTGTAAAACATATTCGTTATAAACAGTGCCTGAAAGAAGTATGTCTTGATTTTTTCGTAATATTGAGCCGGAAAAGTACTCTGTATCATTAAGATACACGAAATAACATTATTTGTTTCAACCAATATTAATTCAGTTATACCTAGATTTGACAGTGCTGTGGAGAACAGTGTCCTAGATAGAGAAGAAATACGTTTCTACATCTGTAATATAACACATACGTTGTCCATGTTGGGTTCTGTGTTAACAGTTCCCACATCTACATCTACATGATTATTCTGCTATTCACAATAAAGTGCCTGGCAGACAGTTCAATGAACCACTTTCAAGCTGTCTGTCTACCGTTCCACTCTCGAACGACGGGCGGGAAAAACGAGCAGTTAATTTTTTCTGTACGAGCCCTGATTTCCCTTATTTTACGGTGATGGTCATTTCTGCCTACGTAATTGGGTGCCAATGGATTGTTTTTGCAGTCGGAGGAGAAAACTGGTGATTGAAATTCTGTGAGAAGATCCCGTCGCAACGAAAAACGCCTTTGTTTTAATGATTGCCACTCTAATTCACGTATCATGTCTGTGTGCACCATCTCCCTATTTCGCGATAATACAAAACGAGCTGCCATTCTTTGTACTTTTTCGATGTCATTCGTCAGTCCTACCTGATGCGGACCCCACACCGCACAGCAATACTCCAGAATAGGGTGGACAAGCGTGGTGTAAGCAGTCTCTTTAGTAGCCCTCGGTTGCACCTTTTAAGTGTTCTGACAATGAATCGCAGTCTTTGGTTTGCTCTACCCACAACATTATCTATGTGATCTTTCAAATTTTGGTTATTTGTAATCGTAATCCCTAAGTATTTAGTTGAATCTGCAGCCTTCAGATTTGTGTGACTTATCGTGTAACCGAAGTTTAACGAATTACTTTTAACACTCATGTGGATGACCTCACACTTTTTGTTATTTAGGATCAACTGCCACTTTTCACACCATACAGATATCTTATCTAACTCATTTTGCAATTCATTTTGGTCATCTGATGACTTTATAAGGCAGTAAATGACAGCATCATCTCCAAAAAACCTAAGACGGCTACTCAGATCGTCTCCTACGGCGTTAATATACACTCCTGGAAATTGAAATAAGAACACCGTGAATTCATTGTCCCAGGAAGGAGAAACTTTATTGACACATTCCTGGGGTCAGATACATCACATGGTCACACTGACAGAACCACAGGCACATAGACACAGGCAACAGAGCATGCACAATGTCGGCACTAGTACAGTGTATATCCACCTTTCGCAGCAATTCAGGCTGCTATTCTCCCATGGAGACGATCGTAGAGATGCTGGATGTAGTCCTGTGGAACAGCTTGTCATGCCATTTCCACCTAGCGCCTCAGTTGGACCAGCGTTCGTGCTGGACGTGCAGACCGCGTGAGACGACGCTTCATCCAGTCCCAAACATGCTCAATGGGGGACAGATCCGGAGATCTTGCTGGCCAGGGTAGTTGACTTACACCTTCTAGAGCGCGTTGGGTGGCACGGGATACATGCGGACGTGCATTGTCCTGTTGGAACAGCAAGTTCCCTTGCCGGTCTAGGAATGGTAGAACGATGGGTTCGATGACGGTTTGGATGTACCGTGCACTATTCAGTGTCCCCTCGACGATCACCAGAGGTGTACGGCCAGTGTAGGAGATCGCTCCCCACACCATGATGCCGGGTGTTGGCCCTGTGTGCCTCGGTCGTATGCAGTCCTGATTGTGGCGCTCACCAGCACGGCGCCAAACACGCATACGACCATCATTGTCACCAAGGCAGAAGCGACTCTCATCGCTGAAGACGACACGTCTCCATTCGTCCCTCCATTCACGCCTGTCGCGACACCACTGGAGGCGGGCTGCACGATGTTGGGGCGTGAGCGGAAGACGGCCTAACGGTGTGCGGGACCGTAGCCCAGCTTCATGGAGACAGTTGCGAATGGTCCTCGCCGATACCCCAGGAGCAACAGTGTCCCTAATTTGGGAATGGCTTACATGTTTGGATGTACCGTGCACTATTCAGTGTCCCCTCGACGATCACCAGAGGTGTACGGCCAGTGTAGGAGATCGCTCCCCACACCATGATGCCGGGTGTTGGCCCTGTGTGCCTCGGTCGTATGCAGTCCTGAATGTGGCGCTCACCAGCACGGCGCCAAACACGCATACGACCATCATTGGCACCAGGGCAGAAGCGACTCTCATTGCTGAAGACGACACGTCTCCATTCGTCCCTCCATTCACGCCTGTCGCGACACCACTGGAGGCGGGCTGCACGATGTTGGAGCGTGAGCGGAAGACGGCCTAACGGTGTGAGGGACCGTAGCCCAGCTTCATGGAGACGGTTGCGAATGGTCCTCGCCGATACCCCAGAAGCAACAGTGTCCCTAATTTGCTGGGAAGTGGCGGTGCGGTCCCCTACGGCACTGCGTAGGATCCTACGGTCTTGGCGTGCATCCGTGCGTCGCTGCGGTCCGGTCCCAGGTCGACGGGCACGTGCACCTTCCGCCGACCACTGGCGACAACATCGATGTACTGTGGAGACCTCACGCCCCACGTGTTGAGCAATTCGGCGGTACGTCCTCCCGGCCTCCCGCATGCCCACTATACGCCCTCGCTCAAAGTCCGTCAACTGCACATACGGTTCACGTCCACGCTGTCGCGGCATGCTACCAGTGTTAAAGACTGCGATGGAGCTCCGTATGCCACGGCAAATTGGCTGACACTGACGGCGGCGGTGCACAAATGCTGCGCAGCTAGCGCCGTTCGACGGCCAACACCGCGGTTCCTGGTGTGTCCGCACTGCCGTGCGTGTGATCTTTGCTTGTACAGCCCTCTCGCAGTGTCCGGAGCAAGTATGGTGGGTCTGACACACCGGTGTCAATGTGTTCTTTTTTCCATTTCCAGGAGTGTAGATCAGGAACAACAGAGGACCTATAACAATTCCTTGGGGAACGCCGGATATTACTTCTGTTTTACTCGATGAGTTTCGGTCTCCTACACACAGTTTACAGGTAAACAATAAAAACTATAAGTGGACAGAACAGTCTTTCTTTGGTCTTGATTGTCTGGAAGATTTATTTATATATACAAGAAATTTTGTGTATTCTAGATAAACTGAAGAACATTGTTAAATAAAACACAGCAGCTGTTCTATCTTGTAGTTTACATCACACAGAAGCAACGGTACAAAGTGGAGCACAGCACATTGCAGATACTGTTTATAGGTATTTAACACAGACTTACACAGGGCAAACACACTATCTCTTCTATAATTATAGCTCATAGTTTCGAGTATGGTAATAGCATGTTCTTTAGCCGAGGAAGATGTAGAAGTTTCTCGTGGACGCATTATCAGGGCACTTTAAAAAACCGACCAAATTATTACGAATTCTTTGTTCACTACTAGGCTTGTGATTTGTGACATAAGTTTCTTATACATCTTTATCCCACAATTATAGCTAATTCACATTAAGTTGTCTGTTCCAACTGTCTTGTCATTAATAAACGTAAACATGGTCCATAGTAGGCTGTAATAGGTGATTGCAGTGCGATGAATGTAGTGCTTTTCCGTGTTGGTTTTACTGGTGCTTCACAGTGACAAGTAGCCGTAATTAGCTAATCGCTCGATTAAACAAAAATCATATTACAACCTAATATGGACCATGTTTACGTTTATTAAGCATCTGGAGGCTGTGGATTCCCAGAAATACAGATTTTAATGTCTAGTCATTGTACATACTGTCATTGTTGTTGCCTTGCTAGTCTTCTACCACACAGGTGCTATGATTCGATGTTAGGTAACCACTTTGTGAAAAATCTCAGCGTAACAGTGCGTTACATCCAGGTCCGTGTGCTGCCCCTCAGGTGCCATCCCTACTTCCACACCACATAATCTAAGACACTACATCTCATAGTCCACACACCACATCGAACTATGATGTACATCCGCTGGCATGCAGGTGGTATCTGAGGGGAATCTTACCCCAGTATTCTTCTTGCTGTCACACTGTCAAAAATGGTTCAAATGGCTCTGAGCACTATGGGACTTAAAATCGGAGGTCATCAGTTCCCTAGATCTTAGAACTACTTAAACCTAACTAACCTGAGGACATCACACACAACCATGCCCGAGGAAGGATTCGAACCTGCGACCGTAGCAGTAGCGCGATTCCGGACTGAAGTGCGTAGAACCCTTCACACTATCGTTCTTATGTAGAAGAAATGGTAGTTTCACCTTGATGCCGTATTTCACAGAGATAAACTTGAAGAATTTACGATGTAGATAACTGTTAAATATATCACACATTTCCTTCTTTAACATTACAGATCATCCCATCTCTAATTGTTCTTGGTAGACAGCTGCCCCCCTCTGGATGCAACCTGGTGCAGCCCAACGCCCATTTCTGTAATATGGGAAATGCAACTTTGAAACTGTCAACAAGTCTCCACTTGTTTGAGACCTTGCTGGGCTGAGCATATGCACTCACCTTAGCACAGTCTCCCTGATGTCACACGCATGCAGTCCACTTCTAATCTCTCCCATTTTCCTCCTTCCTTCGCGCTTTCTGACCTCAGTAATAGCTGAGTGGTCAGCGCGAAGGTATGTTATATCTAACGGCCCGGGTTCGATTCCCGGCTGGGTCGGAGATTTTCTCCGCTCAGGGACTGGGTGTTGTGTTGTCCTTATCATCATCATTTCATCCCCATCGACATGCAAGTCGCTGAAGTGGCGTCAACTAAAAAGACTTGCACCAGGCGAACGGTCTACCCGACGGGAGGCCCTAGTCACGCGGCATTTCCATTTTATCTCAATAATACGACATAACAAACGTTTTATGTTTGCTAATTCACCCTCGCCTCTTCTAAATCTAGCATGAAATGAATTAACCTTCTCTTTTTTTTTTAAATTTCAGTTAGCGCCGATCCGCTGGCTGTACTCCATAATGGGGATATCTTGGCTGCTTTGGCGAGTGGTAACTCCTTCCCAGAGAGCTACAGCCTGTTCCCGCATTAGCATTTGGCTTGCTGCAGCAGCGACTGAACCAGCGGTCCATGTTTCACTGCACACAGTTTTGTCTCCAGGTGCGCCGTTCCGAGCCTCGCAGCTATCTTTACATCCCATAAACTAGCCAGGAGGAGGGGCCGCAATTTAGAAACGGTGATGCAGCGCATTTTAATTTACGGAAGAGGCAATAAAGCGTGCGGCGCTGTCTCCGCCTGTTTCACCCCAACCAACCCAGCGACCTGCAGTCTTGCTGAGTCTGCGGCCAGCCGTAGCACAAACGAGATGGCGTGAGGAGGGCATCTGGCGTAAGAAGCAACCGTAAATACTCACACCTACTCCTTACAGTTTTCAGCATTAATCAGTATATCGGTCCACACTCTTAATGCCCGGTATCCTTAGTGCTACGGATACAGAAGTTCACAGTTTCTACCGGTGTGAAAAGATTGTAAAGTCAATACGCCCCTGTAATACGGAAAGGACCAGTAGGAGTGACAGACCCACAAGTTCAAATTTTGGGGGGGTGGGGGGGGGGGGGGGAGGAGGAATGCCGTTATAAAAGCAGCAGCACCAGAACTGGTTGATCAGGAGAGCTGAATGACTTCGAAAGTGTGCTGAGTAACAAATCCGTCAGCGACACTTCAACCCTTCTAAAGCTGCCCAAATCGACTGCTAGTGTTGTGACTCTAAAGTGCAAACGTGAAGGAACAACGACATCCAAACCAAGACCAGGCATCTCTCAAGTATTGACGGACAGTGTAATGGTACTTGAATTACGCAACCATTACGGCACCTCATCTGTACCTCTCGATACCAGTCATATTCTACTGTATCTCTGTAAAGTAGTCTACATATTTCTGAGACAACATTCAGATTTGATTTCATAAATGTAGAGGTACTTTGATACATCGATATGTTTATGTTGCAATGATATTATTCTTATGTGTATTCTTTCTTCTGTCACTATGATCTTTGACGTACTTATAACTCTGATTTTTGGGCGCGTAAGCGATTATTAGAGAGTTAGAGTCGGACCGTGAGAAAGTAGTCTTGGACATCATGTTGGAAAGACGCATATTGTAGTGAGCTTATAAAATGTGAACTTTAACAGTGAGGAAGATATTTTCAAGTATCTTTTGTTTTATGAAGTGATGTTTTGTGTGTTACGCGATAATGCAACAAAAGCAATAAAAAGGAAGTGTAACTTTAATTCGGAGTGCTGATTATTTTTTACATCACCACTGTGCTAACTTTCAAAGGTTTAATCTTCAAGAATGGTTTGTGAAAAACATCTATAAAACTTTTGAATATAGCAGAATAAAGCCTAGGCCTCTTTGCATCCGAGCTTGGAATCATCACCACCTCGATTTTCGACGACTGAGCCATGATTTTATAACGAGACCAGCGTGGGAAACACGAAAAGATTCATTATTACATTAAATGACTTTATTAACTGTGCTCTAATGGCACCTGCCACATAATAACTTCGTTGTTGCCCGAAAATGCAGTATTTAGCAACATGAGAAACACCACAATCATTATTAAATTTTGACCTTTGTTGTGGTAGGGTTGTTAGAACAGGGACTGTCGAGCAACGCGGAGAGTGTTTGTTAAAAATGGTATCAGTAAAAGGATTACTCGAGAGTTCCAAAGTGGTATAAGAAGTCCACTTACTGTAATAACTGTGTGTAGGGACATAACAAGAATGGGGTACAGAGGTCAAACAACTCCTCATAAACCACACATTTCTGCAGTCCGTGCTGAGTGACATCTGAGGTGGCATAAAGAGCGCCGCCACTGGACTGACTGGAAACCAGTGATTTGGAGCCATGAATCACGCCATACCTTTGACAATCCAGTGGATTGCCGGATACCTGGATAATGTTACCAGTCATCAGGTGCAGTGTGAATAGTGAAGTACAGAGGAGATGGTGTTAGGTTGTGGGCGTATTTTTCAAGTTTCAGGTATGAACCATTGATAGCGCTTAAGAACAGAGTGATAGGAACACATTTTGGAGCATTGTATACTGCATACACTAGATGTTCAATTCGGAGACGAGAGTAACTGGGTGACAATGCAATGCACCCTGCCATAAATCGCATCTGAGGCAATGTTTTGTGGACAAAAAAAATTAGTGAAACTGACTGGGTTGCCCAGAGACCCAACCTGAACCCAGTGCAACAACTTTAAGATAAATAAGTGTGGTGTCACATCAGAGTATCACAGGTTTGAAAATTGGTAACGTAATCGCAAGTTTCCATCAGAATCTGATATGAGTCGTGCGAGATCCAGGGGACCCAATGGTGCATGCCCGCGGAGCTATGCCTCCAGCGGCTCTGTACCACGAACGCCCTCTGCCGCCGTAATACAGGATGTCAGGCGGCATCCATACACCCCACTCATACTTGGACTCTCTTCGTTGATGGATGTTACACAGACATCGCCTAGCCACAGCTGCAACGCTATTGGTCATACTTCAGAGAGCCTCTTCCTCGTTGACATTGAGATAGTTGGGCTTATTTTCTACTCTTTGTCTGCTTGGATTAATAAAAGTTAAGTCAGTCTTCCGTTTATTGTGTTCATCTGTTAGCTAGTCATTTCTGCTTCTGTCCAGCTTTCCTGCGACGACACTTCCTGCACCACTCTGCAGTCCACCTCTCCTTACCATTGTGCACCAAGTCGTACACACCAGTCAGAACGTCGGCTTTGTTCCATGCCCCAACATCCAATACGAGTACTTTTTCTGATTTCAGCTCTTAATGAAGACTGTGTTGCCATTCCTCAACAAACATGCAGACACCTCATTGAAAAGATCCCCAACAGAGTTCTAGTAGTCACAAAGGCGAAGGGTGGACACACCCCATATTAATGTCCACAAATAGGTGTCTGGATACTTTTCTTCAGAAGTGTACATTCGTACATCTAACCAGAACTTCGATCTATTGACACATTACAAGAACACATTCAGAAAATACTGTCCTTATGAAACACAACTGGCTCTATATTCTCACAAAGTAATAGCTGTTATCGACAGGGTTTTCAAGTTGATCCTATATTTTTAGATTTGCAGAAGTCATTTGACACTGTCCGTCGAAAGCGGCTTCTGATCAAATTGCGTGACTGTGGAGTAACATCTCAGATGTGCGACTTGATTCGTGATTTGCTGTGACAAAAATCATAGTTCATAGTAACTAAAGGAAAGTCACCTACTGAACCTAAAGTGTTATGTGGCGTTCCCCAAGAAAGTATGATAGGCCGTCAGCTGTTCTTAATGTATATGAACGATTTAGGAGACAATGTAAGAGCTCTCTTAGACCGTTTACATACGATGCTGTCGTTTACCGTCTAGTACAGTTCACAAAAGATCAAAATAACATCAAAATGATTTAGACAAGATATCAGAATGATGCGGAAAGTGAAAATCGATCCCCACCAACACGTAGTGTGATTTCCTCTGCATGAGCAAGAAAAATATGCTGTTAAATTTAATTTGCACGACGAATAACTCCAATTTAAAGGTTGTAAATACAACTAATTACGTAGGTATCACGGATACAAAAAAATTAAATTGTAACCGTTAGGCAGAAAATGTTGAGGGGAAGGTGAACAAAAGACTACGTTTTATTGGCAGAACCTTTAGAAGATCCAAAAGATCCACTAAACAAACTGCCCGGGATATCTGAAGTCTATCGTCAAGCGGCTGCCAACACACGTTTATCAGCGTTTCAGTGACGCTCTGCCGTCAGTCAAACAAATCTGTGATCATGAATGATGAGTAATGAGTCATTTTATACTCCCATCACAAATTCTTGGAAAGAACACTTAGGAACAATGATCATTCAAGAGTTTTCCTATTTTTTTAAAAAAAAGGAGAAAGTAAGACATATGGACGTGAGCTAATAAATCGTATTCACCACCTTTTATACATTACAACAATCCGAATTTTTTTCTACGGAATAGCAGTTGTAAGTAAGAACTTTTTTACTTTGTTTTCAAATTTTAGTTTGCTGTCTGTCAGACATCTTGTCACTGGATAAGACCAAAAAATAACTTTGATTGCAGAATTGTCAACCCCTTTTTGTGCTAAAGACAACGTTAGTGTGGAGTGAAAAATCTCATTTTTTCTTCTGGTACTGTAATTATGTACATTATTGTTCCTTTTGAACTGCAGTAGAGTATTTATAACGAGCTTTATGAGGGAATAAATATATTGTGGAGCAGTACTCAAAATGCCTAACTCCCTTAAACAGATGTCTATAAGTTTATCATCGGTAAGCACCATATCTTATACTTACAGCTTGTTTTTGATAAATGAAGACGTTCTTAAAGATGAGTTATTAAAAATATGCAACAAACTTCAACTTACTGATTTGTCTCTCCCTAAGATTTGCAATTATTGTAAGTGTAAATGTGGTTGAACTAAGTTGTTTCAGGAATTCCAAAATGTGTTTTTTTTTTTCACTTTACTCATCAGTATGGACATCAAAGGATTTTGAAATTTTCGCCCTACTTTTATTTCCTCTCCATGTCTTACCATTGGTGTATTACCTCTTGATGTGCAAAACTGAATGTGCTGTGTCTTTTTTAAATTGAGGACGAGACCATTCGTAGAAAACCATTTACTGATACTTTTAAGGACATTTTTTATCATTTCTTATGTTGCCGTATGTTTGCTTGAACTGATTACAATACTAGTGTCATCGGCAGAAGAAACCAATTCTGCTTCCTTTATATTAGACGGAAGATTTTTTACATGTATGAGGGACCAACAGCGAACCTAAAAATTGAGCCTTGGGGAATACCACATGTGATTTCTCCCCAGTCAGAATAATGTCCCCTGACAACAGTGGTTGAATTACTAAGCACGACTTTCGGTATTGATTATTGTACACTTTCAGTGTCCCCTGTTAGCCTGTAAGGGTCCCATTTTCTTGAGCAGTATTGTAGAAGGGGTCAGACGGACGTTTTTTAAATAATCACTTTTGTGAATTGTCTGCATTTTCCACTATTCTAACACTTAACTGAAATCTAGCATTGCTTTACCTACGATCGAGCCTATGTTATCATACCATTTCACATCCCTACAAGTTCTTACATCCTCATTGTCATGAGATATTACTTTTCTGCTTTTTGTGAAGTGCACAACTTTGCGTTTATGTATATTTATAGCAATTTACCAATATTATCAACACACAGGAGTATTATCAAGATGTGCAATATTTTCAAGCAGTGCTCCATTATAGATAACCGCATCATCTGCGAACAATCCGAGATTACTGCTGATATTGTTATCGGCTTATTACTATACGAACAGAACGGCAGGGGGCCAAGTACCCTTCCCTGAGGAAAGTCCAAAGTTACTTATAATTGGGTCCATGACCTACCGAGAAACCATAAAAAAAATGGCTCTGAGGACAATGGGACTTAACTTCTAAGCTCATCAGTCCCCAAGAACGTAGAACTACTTAAAACTAACTAACCTAAGGACATCACACACATCCATGCTCGAGGCAGGATTCGAACCTGAGACTGTAGCGGTCGCACGGTTCCAGACTGTATCGCCTAGAAACGCTCGGCCACCCTGGCCGACAAGAACTCATCAATCAAGTCACAAAGTTTGTTTGATACTGCATATGATGGTACTTTCATTAGTACCCGTCAGTGTGGCACTGTGTGAAATTCTTTTTGGATGTCAAGAAATACTCCATCTACCTGATTGCCTTGATCCATGGCTTCCAGGATGATGTGTGAGAAAAGTGCGGGTTGAGTTTCAGTGATCAATGTCTTCGGAACCAATGCTGGTTGACATAAAGGTCATTCTGTTCGAGACACCTCTTTAAGTTTGAGCCCAGTATATGTTCTATGATTCAACGACAGACGTCATTGAGACTGGACGACAGTTTCGTGGATCCTTCTCGTAGTCAGCTGTGACCAGTGATTTCCGTCGACCACTGGGCATAGGTTTTTGTTCCAGGTATCTACGGTATATTGTGGTTAAAATTAGGGCTAGCTAAACGGCAAATTTTGTATGTAATCTGACAGGACTTCTCTATCAGGCCCTGGAGCCTCGTTAAATTTTAGCGATTTCAGCTGTTTCTCAACGCTACTGACACAAATATCTATATCGCTTATCTTTGCAGCGATGTAATACTGGAACTGGGACTGTACTATGACTAGAAAGGAACAAGTGAAAACAGAGATCACCATTTCTGGCGCAAAGTCTGGTAACTGACATTTACTGTAGGCGAATGTAACGTGAGAACGTGGAAAGAGCACATATTAAGACTGATTCCACATCCCGAAAGCTCCTTTACTTCCAAAATACAACGTTATGCTGGTAAATGAGAGATGGACCTTCTAAATGCCATCTGCAGATTATAGAAACAGTGTCATTGGAGTTCTGACTCTTGAAAGAAAGAAGACTTGGGATTCATATCCAATCAACAACGAAGGCGTTAGAGACAGATCACAAGTTCCCGTTTTATGTTCACCACCTTCGCATTTGCCTTAAGTAAATACTGGAAAGCACAGATAACCAAAGCCTGGATGTCCTGACGGGAATTTCATTCTTTAGACTCCACAATGGTAGTCCATTGTATTAACACCAATGTGCCGCTTAGCTCGTTTCTGAAATTCAAGTCATTTTTGTTTAGTAGTTATAGTGTGCTTGAACAGTTGCCTTCTTTCATTGCATTCTAAGTCTTTGCCCGTGCATCCATCTGCATACACATTTTAATCATTAGTAGAAGAGGATGTTGTACCAAGATCATGATGTGCGTAAGAACACACGGGCTTTTTTTACCCTTTTAGAATCACATAAAGGAATATGTACTAGAACCGATAAAAGTGGTTATCCTCATTTTCCACAGTTTTTGTTGTTATGAGACGTGAGGTTGTGCAGAAATTGTAAATATTTCGCAATCTACACATTTAGGTGTTGTATCATACGTTGTTGTTGTTGTTGTGGTCTTCAGTACAGAGACTGGTTTGATGCAGCTCTCGATGCTATTCTATCCTGTGTAAACATCTTCATCTCCCGGGACCTACTGCAACTTACATCCTCCTGAATCTGTTTGGTGTATTGTTCTCTTGGTCTCCCTCTAGAAGTTTTACCCTCCACGCTGCCCTCCAATACTAAATTGGTAATCACTTGATGCCTCAGAATATGTCCTACCAACTGATCCCTTCTTCTATTCAAGTTGTGCCACAAATTTCTCTTCCATATTCAGTATCTCCTCATGTGATCCACCTGTCTAATCTTCAGCATTGCTCTGTAGCAACACATTTCGAAAGCTTCTATTCTCTTCTTGTCTAAACTATTTATCGTCCACCTTTCACTTCCATACATGGCTACACTCCATACATATACTTTCAGAAACGACTTCCTGCCCCTTAAACCTATACTCGATGTTAACAAATTTCTTTTCTTCCGAAAAGCTTTCCTTGCCATTGCCAGTCTACATTTTATATCCGCTCTACTTCGACTATCATCAGTTATTTTGCTCCGTAAATAGCAAAAGTCCTTTACTGCTTTAAGTGTCTCATTTCCTAATCTAATTCCCTCAGCATCACCCGACTTAATTCGACTACATTCCATTATCCTCGTTTTGCTTTTATTGATGTTCATCTTTTATCCTCCTTTCAAGACACTGTCCATTCCGTTCAGCTGCTCTTCCAGATCCTTTGCTGTCTCTGACAGAATTACAATGTAATCGGCGAACCTCGAAGTTTTTATTTCTTCTCCATGAATTTTAATTCCTTCTCCGAATTTTTCTTTTGTTTCCTTTACTGCTTGCTCAATATACAGATTGAATAACATCGGCGAGAGGCTACAACCCTGTCTCACTCCCTTCCCAACCACTACTTCCCTTTCATGCCCCTCGACTCTTATAACTGCCTTCTGGTTTCTGTACAAGTTGTAAAGAGCCTTTCGCTCTCTAAATTTTACTCCTGCCACCTTCAGAATTTGAAAGAGAGTATTCCAGTCAACATTGTCAAAAGCTTTCTCTAAGTCTACAAATGCTAGAAATGTAGGTTTGCCTTTCCTTAATCAGTATTGCCTCACGTTTTCCAACGTTTCTGCGGAATCCAAACTAATCTTCCCCGAGGTCGGCTTCTACAAGTTTTTCCATTCGTCTGTAAAGAATTTGTGTTTGTATTTTGCAGCCGTGGCTTATTAAACTGATAGTTCGGTAATTTTCAAATCTGTCAACACTCGCTTTCTTTGGGATTGGAATTATTATATTCTTCTTAATGTCTGAGGGTATTTCGCCTGTCTCATACATCTTGCACACCAGATGATAGAGTTACATCAGGGCTGTCTGGCTCTCCCAAGGCTATCAGTAGTTGTAATGTAATGTTGTCTACTCCGGGGCTTTGTTTCGATATAGGTCTTCCAGTGCTCTGTCAAACACTTCACGCAGTATCATATCACCCATTTCATCTTCATCTACATCCTCTTCCATTTCCATAACATTGTCCTCAAGAATATTGTCCTTGTGTAGACATTCTATATACTCCTTCCACTTTTCTGCTCCCCTTCTTTGCTTAGAACTGGATTTCCGTTTGAGCTCTTGCTATTCATGCACCTGGTTCTCTTTTATCCAAAGGTCTCTTTTAGGCAGTATCTATCTTACCCCTAGTGTTATACGCCTCTGCAGCCTTACATTTGTCCTCCAGCCACCCCGGCTTAGCCATTTTGCACTTCCTGTCGATCTCATTTTTGAGACGTTTGCATTCCTTTTTGCCTGCTTCATTTACTGAATTTCTGTATTTTCTCCTTTCATCAACTAATTTCAATATCTCTTCTGTTACCCAAGGAGCCGGCCAGTGTGGCCGAGCGGCTCTAGGCGCGTCAGTCTGGAACCGCGCGACCACTACGGTCGCAGGTTCGAATCCTGCCTCGGGCATGGATCTGTGTGATGTCCTTAGGTTAGTTAGGTTTAAGTAATTCTAAGTTCTAGGGGACTGATGACCTCAGATGTTAAGTCCCATAGTGCTCAGAGCCATTTGAACCTTTTTCTTTCCCAAGGATTTCTATTAGCCATCGTCTTTTTACCTACTTGATCATCTGCTGCCTTCACTATTTCATCTCTCAAAGTTACTCATTCTACTTCTACTGTATTTCTTTCCCCTATTCTTGTCAATCGTTCCATAATGCTCTCCATGAAACCTCTGGTTGTGTGACACTCTGACCCCAGTTCCGCGATAATACAAAACGTTCTGCTCTTCTCTGAACTTTCTCGATGTACTCCGTTAATCCTGTCAACAAAGGATCCCAGACCGCACAGCAGTATTCCAAAAGAATACGGACAAGTATAGTGTAGGCAGTCTGTTTAGTAGCTCTGTTTCATCTAGTAACTGTGCTGCCAATAAAACGCAGTTTCAGGTTCGCCTTCCCCACAAAGCCTCCTATGTGTTCTTTCCAATTTAGGTACTCCATGTTGATAACTCCTAGGTATTTCGTTGAATTTACGGCCTTTATATTTGACTGATTTATCGTGTAACCGAAGTTTAACAGATTCTGAGCCGTGTGCGGCTCGTGTTCATGTCGTTTATCGTTTGTCATCCACTCTTACGGTACTGCCACCTCGTTTTCTTATTTCATTTACTGGTGCCACTAACTTCGTGCCTTCCCTGCAGTGAGTAGCAGCACCAGCAGCGCTTATTGATAAGTGCACTGTCGTACCATCTCTGGATCGACCGATTGTATTTCCGGGTCGTCGTTTACCTGGAGTTCAGTCGTGACACAGCAGCAGTGAAGTCGGGGACGGAGCGCCAGTGAGGCGCGGAAGCCAGTGCTCGCCGACCGCTGGCGACACACTTCCACTGTCTGACCTTTGAAAAAGCCAGAAATCACTTCTGTTTTACTCCATGGCTTTCCGTCAGTTGCTACGAACTGCGACCTCTCTGACAGAAAATCACGAATCCAGCCACATAACTGAGACGATATTCCATGAACATGTAATTTTATTACAAACCGCTTGTGAGCTACAGTGTCAAAAGCCCTCTGGAAATCTAGAAACACGAAATCAATTTGAAATCCCTTGTCAATGGTACTCAGCACTTTGTGTGGGTAAAGAGCTGGTTCTGTTTCATAAGAACGATGTTTTCTAAATCCGTGTTCTCTGTGTGTCAATAGACCGCTTTCTTCAAGATAATTCATAATGTTCCAACACAATATATGTTCCAAAATTCTGCTGCATATCGACGTTAATGATATAGGCCTTTAGTTTGTTGGGCTACTCCTACAGTCTTTCTTGAATATTTATGTAACATGTGGTCAGGTAAGTCATAATTCGTCGTGTACCATTCTGTTCCTTGAAACGGAAGAAGGTCGATTATCACCGAGTATGTGATACTTGAAAATGAACTGAACTTCTTTAATATCTTAAAAATTTTACGTATCTAGAAAATGGAAATTTGTGTTAGTTGCCAACAGCATAAATTTCGAAAAGTATTTAACTTGTAACTGTTTTTGATAATACTTCTGGTTAATCTGATGTTAGTTACTGATTATTGGTGTGTAATAAAGTAATAATGTAACAGAGAGACTATTAAAAATAGTGTTACTGCGTGACGTTACTGCTACCCATTGCTCAGCGATATCGTTTCATTTTCCGCCACTATTTGGTGATTATTTTATTGAGAGTACTGGACATATGGGAGGAAGGCCGGGTTTTTCACACTGGGAAGGTGTTCCGTGTGGTTTCGGGGTCTTGTTATCGGCAGAAAGCAATTCGCGAATCACATCAGGAGAGGCGAGTTATAACATATATATATATATATATATATATATATATATATATATATATATATATAACAGAGACAATATTTGTCTCACATTCTTTGTTAATCTGTCTGTCATGTACGTCGCCGACGCAAGACGCGAATCGATTTGAGGTCTGTTGAATGAAAAACATTTAACGTAAAATTATGGTAGCTTTATTTTCATTTGCTGGTAAAAAACAAAAGAGCCAAATGCGTTAAAACTATTTAATTATTGAAAAAACACTTCTTCTTTTCATTATAATTTTGTATTAATCGTTTTATCACAGCTGCAAGAAACGCAGCCGTTGTTAGTTGCGATTATATAGCTGGTCGAAATATCAAGGGTTTGTGTTAAACTAATTTGCAAAACAGTATTAATAACTTTTTGGTGGCATCAATTTAAATGATTAATTATTTATTGAGCAAAAGAAAATCTTAATTAAAAATAAATCCTCTGTCTTCCGTTGGCTGTCATCTTAACTTTTATCTCAGCTGCAAATTTAAATTACTTGAAACTACAAACAATATCCCGATGTGTAAGAAATAAATGTGCACCGGTGGTACTGAACTCCATCTAAAAAAAAAAAAAATAATTGAATCAGACTGCAATTTCTAAGAACAGTGCTGATGGTATTTATTGTTGAACAAGATTTCATTGCTGATGTATGAGGCCAAAATTAAACTATGCACGAATAACGGAGAAAAATCTTCCTGGTAGCATACGTCAGTGTTGTGTGCGGGTGGTATTCTGTGGTTCCTTCTCATGATCACGTTGCTATGAATAATGAAATTCGTCGAAGACAAAAATTATAAAAGCTCTGATGTACGATCTGTAATTTTAGTGATATGAACAAAACTTATAGTCAACATTATTACACTACGTCAGGTGGAAATCTTGTGCAGTTTGAACAAAATAATTATCCGGGAGAAGTTGTAGTATGAATATTGCATTATACGTGTGTATAATATTGTCAGTATCATTTCCAAAATCAAATCAACGCAACTGGTAAATATCAGAGTGAATTCAAACAGCAGAATACAATAGAGTATCACATCATCCATATTCATTGCATTTTTCCATGTCGATGATACGCAAAACCACCACAGTCTCCACAGGGAGACGGGCAGTTCATGCAGAAGTAAAGCTACGGCCTTTGTGCTTGTGTGAGCAGAGCCAGAACCTGGCCAAGGTGAGGGTGGGGGACGGCATGCCATCCGCATACCATTATTGAGTGTGATATTTTTGCCGTTCCTGCATCAAGAGCAAAGGACAGCATGAAAAAGACGTTGCTTTGGCTCCAAAATTTTGGTCATCCAATCGATTTGTTACCCGGTCACCAAACTTGGTGCGAAGAGTCCGACCAATCGAAGAGACACTGCTTCAGGCCATTACCAACTTCGTGTTTGTTAATATGAATTTTGTAGGCCATGAGTGAACAGCTTCTATTGCGTCCTCCTGTTTTTTCATAAAATAAACGATATTCTCGTCCATGACATTGATGACATTGATAATAGCACTGTGTCATCCTCTTCATGTAGAGTTTTTTCAAAGAAGAGATTGAGGAGGGGGGGGGGGGGTGAGAGAAGTATGTTTCGTGTTCTCACCACCATGCGACCGGTCTCCCTACTACTGGGTGCCCACGTTGCTGATTTTGAATAAATAAAAGTTTTGCAATCTGTGGTAGCACGATCCCTTTGAGCAGCTCTCTACTTACTTTATCTGGTGTGATGAGTTGCCCATTTCATTGTAATTTGCGATTTTGTCCCATTAACTTTGAATTAGCGAGGTGCCTAAATAAACTTAGCTTGATGGGTTTTCTCCATACAGTCTTTCATATAATACGGCACGTCCTCGCAGCGTTTGCGTAATTTCTGTGAATTCAATCCACATTTTTAGACCTTTGCCCTATGTAAACTACTTGTGAATTGTCACACGCTTCGTGCAAGTAAAAATTTGTTAGACTTGATATAAATTACAACTGTAATTTAAACTGTCCAAAAACTTTTCCATGATTAGGTGACCAAATAATAATAAATATGACCTGTTGTACACGTACGCTTATCGTTCTCACTGACTGTGTTCTCGTTGTGGCCAAATTCAACCTCCATTCTCTCATTATTCCCTGAAGGTAACGACCGTTGCACTCACTCGTCTTGTTTGATTATAAATATGCTTATTGACTAGGGAGAGATGTGTCGATTTCCCCCTAGGATTGTAAGTTTGCTGTGTGGTGTTTCATGACTATTTGGCTAACGACTACGCACTGTTCAGACGTAATAATCATCATTTTATCCTAGGAAATATTTTAAAACTATGATTTTGAATGCATATCTGTAACAACATTTTAAATATGTTTTACAACTTATTTTGAAAGATATCGTAATCTTTGCAGTCGTACTTGAAAGATGTAATCTCTACAGTCGTATTTTGAAAGATAAGTGGATATGTACAGACATGAGATCTCTGCACCATGTCCATAAATGAGACGATTAAAATGTAAATTTCATTTTCTGTAGTCTTAAATTATCTTTGGATACACTGTACCATGGACGTTACAAGTATTGCCGTAAGTCAATTTAATCTTTGACTGTGTCAATTTCACCATTTACTAATGAACTTAAAACGCAAGTTTAAATACCGTAGTACAGCCAGTTCAATTTTTAGTACTGTCGGCGAACCTAAAACGTAATCTTTAATGTTGACGACCAGTTTAGAACGTAAATCACCATACTGGAAATAGGTTATGTATTTTCCGTAATGTCAATGTAAGTTTCCTCTGTTATCTCAATTTGTATCTTTTACAGTGAATACTCTGACGACGCTTTTGTTCATTTCTAAAACTTACTTTTATCGGGAAGTACTAATACAGGTCCAGGGTGATGCCCATGAAAATAGCTTAAATTTTCAACAGCATGACAAGATTTTTCTCCGTTGCAACGTTTCTAAATTGCAATCGAATATTTATTCCTAGCTAAATGACCACGTCGTACTTTGGAATATGTTTTCACTTCTGGGAAGAATTTTTGTAATCTCATAAAAAGACTGGATACTTAAATAGTATAAAATGGAATAAGAAGCTATATTAAGGTTCTACTACAGGGCTAGATAGAAGTGAAAGTCTAACGAGTGTTCCTCGATACACCACTCTGCCCTACTCAATTTTTACAATGTCTTATCATGTTTCTAAATGGTTGAATTAGATCATATGTAACGTTGTAACTTAGCTGTTTGGCGAGACATCACTAGTTACAAATGAAGATTCGAAATTAAATATTGGATTGTCTCGTAAATTCTCTCGCGGCCCATCTATAGCGCCTGCAAACCCTACACCCGCCGTGCCGCCCAGACACACACGGTTGCCTATCCACCCCTACGACTTAGAGGTCGACCACGGGACGCGCCATTGGATATGCTGGATATGTCAGCGCGTTTGTGCCTGACGCTGCATAGAAGAGCGTGAATGTATGTTCACAAGCTATGGAAAGCAAGAAGGAACATTTCCGACATTTTTGCTGCTTTACTGTCGTAAGGGGAAAACCGCCTCACAAATATTTGTTTTGTTTCGAGTATCTTATGTGATTTGGTCAGCTTCGAGTTGGGACTTCGCCCTAACAGACGAATCTCGATCTGGGCAGTTAACGGTCACGAGTGTGGAGCGCCTTAATGACATGATAGTCAACAATTCACGAATGACATTGGAGCTCAATGTCGCTCGTGCTGCTGTAGCAAGGAACTTGAAGAAGCTGGGTTACGTAAATATTAGTGATGTATGGGTTCCTCATGAACTGAATGTACATCTACGTCTACATATATACTCTGCTAGCTACCAAGCGGTGTGTGGCGGAGGGCACAATTCGCGCCAAAGTCATAGTCCCCCCTTCCCCTCCCCCCTCCCCCTCTGTTCCACTAGCGAATCACGCGAGGGAAAAACGACTGTCTGAACGCCTCAGTCATCATCATCATCATCATTTAAGACTGATTATGCCTTTCAGCGTTCAGTCTGGAGCATAGCCCCCTTATAAAATTCCTCCATGATCCCCTATTCAGTGCTAACATTGGTGCCTCTTCTGATACTAAACCTATAACTTCAAAATCATTCTTAACCGAATCCAGGTACCTTCTCCCTGGTCTGCCCCGACCCCTCCTACCCTCTACTGCTGAACCCATGAGTCTCTTGGGTAACCATGCTTCTCCCATGCGTCTAACATGACCCCACCATCTAAGCCTGTTCGCCCTGACTGCTACATCTATAGAGTTCATTCCCAGTTTTTCTATGATTTCCTCATTGTGGACACCCTCCTGCCATTGTTCCCATCTACTAGTACCTGCAATCATCCTAGCTACTTTCATATCCGTAACCTCAACTTTGTTGATAAGGTAACCTGAATCCACCCAGCTTTCGCTCCCATACAACAAAGTCGGTCGAAAGATTGAACGGTGCACAGATAACTTAGTCTTGGTACTGACTTCCTTCTTGCAGAAGAGAGTAGATCGTAGCTGAGCGCTCACTGCATTATCTTTGCTACACCTCGCTTCCAGTTCTTTCACTATGTTGCCGTCCTGTGAGAATATGCATCCTAAGTACTTGAAACGGACCACCTGTTCTAACGTTGTTCCCCCTATTTGGCATTCAATCCGTTCATATTTCTTTCCCATTGACAATACTTTCGTTTTGGAGATGCTAATCTTCATACCATAGTCCTTACATTTCTGATCTAGCTCTGAAATATTACTTTGCAAACTTTCAATCGAATCTGCCATCACACCTAAGTCATCCGCTTATCTTGTGTTCACATATCTTAATCTCACCCAGCCAGTCTATTGTTTTCAACATATGATCCATAAATAATATGAACGACAGTGGAGACAGGTTGCAGCCTTGTCTTACCCCTGAAACTACTCTGAACCATGAACTCAATTTACCGTCAACTCTAACTGCTGCCTGACTATCCATGTAAAGACCTTTAATTGCTTGCAAAAGTTTGCCTCCTACTCCATAATCTCGTAGAAAAAACAATAACTTCCTCCTAGGAACCCGGTCATATGCCTTTTCTAGATCTATAAAGCATAGATACAATTCCCTGTTCCACTCATAACACTTTTCCATTATTTGCCGTAAGCTACATATCTGGTCCTGACAACCTCTAAGAGGCCTAAACCCAAACTGATTTTCATCCAACTGGTCCTCAACTAACACCCGCACTTTTCTTTCAACAATACCTGAGAAGATTTTACCCACAACGCTGATTAATGAGATACCTCTGTAGTTGTTACAAACTTTTCTGTTTCCATGTTTTAAGATTGGTGTGATTACTGCTTTTGTTCAGTCTGATAGAACCTGTCCCGACTCCCAGGCCATGTCAATTATCCTGTGTAGCCATTTAAGACCTGACATTCCCTTGTATTTGATGAGTTCCGACTTAATTTCATCCACCCCAGCTGCTTTATTGCACTGCAATCTATTGGCCATTTTCTCCACTTCCTTTTACAGGCTGCCTTGACTGTGTCATTCCACCAAGCTGTTTGCTTCATCCTACTTTTACTCACTACTGTTCCAAGACATTCTTTAGCCACTTCTAGTATTGTGTCCCCGTACCTTGTCCATTCCTCTTCCAATGACTGTAATTGACTGCATTCAACTAACTGGTACCTTTCTGAGATAGCTGTTATGTACTAGTGCCTGATTTCCTTATCATGAAGTTTCTCCACTCTTATCCTCCTACATATGGACCTGACCTCCTGCACTTTCGGCCTCACAATCCCAATTTCACTGCAGATTAAATAATGATCAGTGTCATCAAAGAATCCCCTGAATACACGTGTGTCCCTCACAGCCTTCCTGAATTTCTGATCTGTTATTATATAGTCAATGACGGATCTGGTTCCCTTGCCTTCCCAAGTATACCAGTGAATGTTCTTATGTTTAAAAAAGGAGTTTGTGATTACTAAGCCCATACTGGCACAGAAATCCAAGATTTGTTTCCCGTTCCTGTTGGCCTCCATATCCTCTCCAAATTTACCCATAACCTTTTCATACCCTTCTGTTCGATTTCCAATCCTCGCATTAAAATCACCCATGAGCAGAACACTGTCCTTGTGCTTTACTCTAACAACTACATCACTGAGTGCCTCATAAAAACTATCCATCTTATCTTGATCTGTCCCTTCACATTGCGAATATACTGACACAATCCTAATTTTCTTGCTAAACGCTGTCAAATCTATCCACATCAGTCGTTCGTTTACATACCTTATTGCAACTACGCTGGGTTCCATTTCTTTCCTGATGTAAAGCCCTACACCTGATTGTGCTATTCCTGCTTTGACTCCTGACAGGTAGACCTTGTATTCTCCCACTTCCTCTTCTTTCTCACCCCTTACCCGAATGTCACTAACAGCTAAAACTTCCAGCCCCATCTTACTTGCAGCTTCTGCCAGCTCTACCTTCTTCCCAGAGTAGCCCCCATTGATATTAATAACTCCCCATCTCATTACCATTTGTTTGCCAAGTCGTATCTTAGGAGTCCCTGGTTTGTCAGTCAGAGGTGGACTCCGTCACCTCCAGAGGTCCGAGGCATTTGCTCTGATTGTTGCCAGCATCATATTTAAAGTACCAGGGAAGCAGGTTGCTAGCCTTACTTGCCCCGAGTCCCATTGGGTTTTACCCCTAACGGTTGAGGAACTAACCGGTGGATTTGGTAGTCTTTGCCGTATGAGCACAAAGGTGACCACGACTCAGAATATGTCCGAGATGCCCTGCCTTATTCCAAAGTAACTGGTATCCCGACTGTCGGGACCACTTACTTGGCCACTCAAACGTTGCCCGTGGTTCATGAACTACGACATGACTACAGGAACCCACACCATGAGCCACAAAACGCCTCAGTACGAACTCTAATTTCCCTTATCTTTGAATGGTGATCATTGCTCGATTTGATAGTTGATGGTAATAATATATGCTCTGCGTCACCGGTGAAGATCGGATTTCGGAATTTAGTGAGCAGCCCCTTCCGTTTAGCGTGACTTCTATCTGAAAGTGTGTCCCACTAAAAACTTCCTATGAGATTTGTAACGCTCCCGCGATAGCTAAATGTACCAGTCACGAATCTTGACGCTCTTCTTTGGACCTTCTCAGTCTCTCGAATCAGACCCAAGGGTCCCATACAGAAGAACAATACTCTAAGACTAGACGAACTAATGTATTGTAAGCTATTTCCTTTGCTGAAGGACTGCATCGGTTCAGGATTCTACCAATAAACCGGAATCTAGTGTTCGCCTTACCCGTTACTTGTGTAATGTGATCATTCCATTTGAGATCATTTCGAATAGTCACACCCAGATACTTGACGGATGTTACCGCTTCCAAAGATTGGGCATTTATTTTGTACTCGCCTTGTTATACGCAGCATGTTACACTTACTAATATTGAGCGATAACTGCCAGTCATTACATCACACATTTATTTTCTGCAAATCCTCAATGATTCGTTCACAACTTTCGTGTGGTACTAGTTTCCTGTAGACTACAGCATCATCGGCAAACAGTCTAATACCGCTGACAGTACAATCAACCAGATCGTTTATGTAAATCGTAAAAAGCAGCGGATCTAATAGGCTGCCCTGGGGCACACCTGAAGTTACGCTTGTTTCTGTTGAAGTCACCCCGTTCAGGACGACATACTGCTCTCTGTCTGTTAAAAAACTTTCTATCCAACCGCATATGTCATCGGACAGATCGTAAGCGCGCACTTTTTGGAGCAAGTGACAGTGCGAACACCTTTCGAAAGTCGAGAAATATGGCATCAACCTGGGAGCTGGTATCTAGAGCCTGTTGTATATCATGCACAAAGAGGGCCAGCTGTGTCTCGCATGACCGCAGTTTCCTAAAATCGTGTTGGTTTCTGCAGATGAGCTTCTCAGAGTCTAGAAAGGTCATTATGTCTGAACACAAAATATGTTGCATTATTCTACAAAGTTGACCGGAATGGATAGTGCCTTGAAAGGAGGATATAAGATGAACATCAACAAAAGCAAAACGAGGATAGTGGAATGTAGTCAAAATAAATCGGGTGATGCTGAGGGAATTAGATTAGGAAATGAGACAGTTAAAGTAGTAAAGGAGTTTTGCTATTTGGGGAGTAAAATAACTTATGATGGTCGAAGTAGAGAAGATATAAAATGTAGGCTGGCAATGGCAAAGAAAGCGTTTCCGAAAAAGAGAAATATTTAACATTGAGTATAGATTTAAATGTCAGGAAGTCGTTTCTGAAAGTATTTGTATGGAGTGTAGCCATGTATGGAAGTGAAACATGGACGATAAGTAGTTTGGACAAGAAGAGAATAGAAGCTTTCGAAATATGATGCTACAAAAGAATGCTGAAGATTAGATGGGTAGATCACATAACTAATGAGGAGGTATTGAATAGAATTCGGAAGAAGATGAGTTTGTGGCACAACTTGACGAGAAGAAGGGACCGGTTGGTAGGACATATTATGAGGCATCAAGGGATCACAAATTTAGCATTGGAGGGCAGCTTGGAGGGTAAAAATCGTAGAGGGAGACCAAGAGATGAATACACTAAGCAAATTCAGAAGGATGAATGCTGCAGTAGGTACTGGGAGAAGAAGAAACTTCCACAGGATAGGGTAGCATGGAGACCTGCATCAAACCAGTCTCAGGGCTGAAGACCACTTCAACGACATATTCTACAACAAATCGATGTCAGTGAAAATTGCCGGTAATTACGTGCATCCGATTTTCTACCCTTTTCATAGATTGCTATGACATGGGCCTTCTTCCAGTCCCGTGGAAATTTCCGCTGTTCCCATGAACTCTGATAGATGATAAGTATGTTGCTATGTTTGTAGCATAGTCAAAATCTTACAGGGATACCGTCTGGGCCAGATGCCTACCTGGCGTCTAAGGATCTTAACTGTTTTACAATCCCAGATACACTAAACACTATGTCAGCCATTCTTGCGTTTGTTCGATAATTGAAAGTAGGAGTAGTGCTGCAGTCCGCTACCTTAAACGAGTTTTTGAAATCTAGGTTCAGAATTTCGGCCTTCTGTTTATTATCATCATTTACATTACCCGTACTGTCAGCAAGAGAAGGTATTGAATTATTTGTAGCGTTCATAGATTTTACGTACGACCAAAATTTTTGGGGGTTATTTTTGGAGTCTGTAGATAAAATATTGCTTTCAAATTCGTTAAAAGGATCTCTCATTGTCCTTCTGACAGTTGCTTTAATTTCTCATAATTTCTGTTTGTCAGCGGGGCAGTGACTACGTTTAAAACTACTGTGCAAAATTCTCTGCTTTCTCAGAAACTTCCTAATATGTTAGTTGTACCATGGTGGATCCTTTCCCTCCCCTGTATTTTTGCTAGGCACATACTTCTCTAGTACATGGCGGACAGTACCATTAAATTCCGACCAAAGATGCTGAACTAAGTGAAGAGAATTTGATTCAGTGCGTGTCCATCTGTGATTCCTCACTGAGACGCTATCTGAATGTTCCTTTTCTGCAACGGCTGGTAACTGCAGATGAGAAGTGGATAGTGTACAACAACACCTGCAAGAGTAAATCGTAAGACAGGCGTAAGACAGTCCAGCCATCACTATCGGTTCCTAAACTATGGTTGCTTCCAAAATAAAGTTCTGCTATGCACCTATGATTGCAGAGGCGAATGAGACCATCACTTACGAGACGCACTCTTCGCAGGTGGAACGTCTCAAGACAGTCACTAATGTGAAACGACCTCATTTGGGAAATGCTGTCGTCTTTCACCATGACAACGCCAGATCACATATCTCTATGGTGACACATCAAAAGCTGTGATCTTTTGAGTCGGATGTGTTTCCCTACCCGCCGTATTCGACAGACAGTTTTCTGTCTGACTTTCATCTGTTCCGTCCCCTGTAGGATTTCCTGAATGACAAACGCCTCACCTCCTTAGAGGACTGCAGACTAAACCTCGAAGAGCTCATGAACTTGAAAACCCTCTCATTTTGGAAGAATGGCATTTATAAGCTAGAAATAGCAATAAATTGTTGACGGTACTGGTGTATACTGCAGGAAATAGTTTGTTTACAATCCGCCTTATTTAGTCACGTTGTACGCGTCTGGTTACAGCGAAATTAAATACTAACTTTCAATCCATGTGTTTTACACCAGTTACCTTCATAATACACCATATAACTAGGTAAATAAAAGATTTACATTAGTGAGAGAACTATTGGTAATATGTTTGTTACATAGGTTCTAGAAGAGTCAGTTATATACATAAGCCAGAACATTGTGATCATCTGATTAGTAGCTTGTTTCTCCGTCTTTGAAACGAAATACATCACTGTTTCTGCGTATTAGGGATGCGAAAGTTTGTTTATAGGTATGTGGAGGGATTAGATGTTTGCACAAAGGTCATAATAAAGGCCGTTGATCCGCGTGCTCGATTATAGCGCCCGCTAGAAACCCAGATGGATTCCATAGTAATTACAGCAAGCAAATTTGGTCACCAAGACGTCAACGTCAGTTCACTATAACGCTCTCAAACCACTACAGCACGATTCTGGCTCCTTGATACGGAAAATTATACTGCTGAAAGATGACATCGTCGCCAGGGAGGACATCAAGGTCCCTTACAAGCGCAGGAGAACGTCTCTCGTAGCACAATACTGCTTCCACCAGCTTGCATCGGTGTCGCGCTGCACATTTAGACCCGCCGTTCACCTCGATGACAGTATTTGTGGAGACGACCACGACCTAGTGCAGCAAAATGTGATTCAGCCGAAGACGCAATAGGTTTCCGTTGTTCGCTGATCGAATCCCGATGGTACCGTGCCCACTGCAACCGTAATTTAGATATCGTTGGGTCAACGTGAGAACCTTCGTCACCAGTTGTCGTAAGACTCGCGATATACGTCCATGCTTCCTATGCTGACAGCATAGCAAGAGCTGGAAATCCATCGCTGTCCCCTCGAGACACGCCTCCAACCACCGCGGAATAATTGCTTTGAAACCTTTGATTTCCTTTACTGCTTACTTAGAATACATATTGTATAACCTATTGTATAACATATTGTATAACATCGTTGATAAGCTACAACTCAGTCTCACTCCCACTGCTTGCCTTTACTCTTTAAAACCGCCGTCTGGTTTCAGCGAAATTAAATACCAACTTTCAATCCTTGTGTTTTACACCAGTTAACTTCATAATTTTAAAGAGTGTATTCTAGCCCGACTTGTCAAAAGCTTTAACCAAATCTAACCTGTCTGGTTCTTTGGAACTGGATTTATTACACTATTCTTGAAGTCTGATTTATCTTGCACACCAGGCGGAATTTCTTTAGTTTTTGAGAAATTTCTGTTGGAGTAAAGCGTTTTTTTATTACTTAAAACTGAACATGAACAGTCACAACCGCAAGAAATTTCATTTGTTTATGAGGTTGCCGGTTTCGGTCTGTTTTAGGACATCTTCAGACCTCATACCATAATGGACGGTAGCTGTCAACGGAGCAGGCGCAACGGCTGTACGGACGCTAACTACTCAGCTCGTGGAGTCGTAGCACTTGCTCCGTTCAAAACCGCCGTCTACCATCATGGTGTGAGGTCTGAAGATGGTCTAAAACAGATAGAAACCGGTAAACTAAAAAAAAGGCAATTATTGAGGTAGGACTGTTCATGTGCATTTTTATGGTTTTTTTTTTTTTTGTTATTTGTAGCTCTCCCAGGAGAGGGTGTCATTCACTCCAGGGGCCTCGTTTTACACTTAAGTCGACCAGTGCTTCTGTCTATTTCTTCTCGCAGCCTTCATCTACTTGCTCTTCTCTTTCTATATTATTGTTCACTTCTCTATTAAACATTGAATCCTCGAAAAAATTTTAAAATACTGGCAGTATTGAGATGTCCCAGTAATTCTTACTAACATTTGCCTCTCATTTTGTCAAGTGGCGTGACAACGGCGTATTTAAATCTCGTATGGAAATAGCACTGTGAAAATATTTGTTACACAAGTAACTCATTATATTCCTAAATTCCAGTGAACACTATTTTTCTATTTACTACTCCTTAGCTCATCGGAACCACTGGAACATTTACTTTTAAGAGAGTTTATTACAATGAAAACTTATGATACAGTCGAATTTTATGAAACTTGTTTGGAAGGCTTTCCATAGTAACTGTAGGCTATATGCAAAGGAAGTCTTGAAACCTATATTCTGATGACGAAATATTATTTAGACGGTCCTGCAATTTTAGAGCTATATTTGATCAGTTACCTTTTAAACAAACATTTCTCGCTTCTTGATCTGTATTCCTTGTCTCATTTTCTGCTATGTCCCTTATTACTTTGATGCTGGAGGAGTTTATTCTTCTTGGAAGCACACAAATTCTGATGCTGGGATGACTGAGTAGAGTTTTGTTGTGCAGTTTGTAACGGGACGTAGCTCCGCCATCATCCATGCCCTCTTCACGCCAAATCGAGTTTCTCTTGGTTTTGAATAATATTCTGATACTGAAACGTCCCCTTTGAAAAATTATACATAACTGTGCTTAAACTGACACACAAATTTTTTTAGCGCAACGCAATCTGACTTCCAAAAATCCGTACGAAAGAATGGCCATGACTAACATTAACCTATACGTTCCACAAATCACTTACCTCACAAAAATCTTGGTTACTCTAACTACTGCAATACAGCGAGCGCCACTACTGCCAGCTAACTAAAAGATTCAAACTACAGAAGGCACTAACTACTGATAGGCACAGTTAGCAAATGAAAGATTTTGATAAAGAACAAACAACGTATTTACCTTAATAATCATTATATATATATATCAGTTCATGACATCAATTCTTACAAATTTCAAAACTCCGCCATCTCTCTCCCCACGTCCACCACTGCTGACGGCTCACCTCCAACTGCGCAACGCTACGCGCTGTTAACATCCAGCTGCCCAACACTACAATGGCAGACAACAATGCAAACCAGCCACAGACTGCACACGGCACAGCCAGTGATTTTCATACAGAGATCTACGTGGCGGCGGCGTTACCAATTAAAAAAACCTAAACAACCTACTTACATAGACCCCATGCTTCCCACAAAAAAATTACAAATTGTTTTGGGCAGTGGACAACACAGATTTGAAAATTTTTTTTCATAATTGCAATAACAAAGAAATGAAATGCACACACTTATCGATAGAATGTTGGTCAAAAGCTAAAATTTTCTCACAGTCCTTAAAGACAGTCCTGATCGTTCATCACAGTAAAATTGCAGTGTTTTTCTCAAATTCTGAGCAATAAAAGAAATTGCACTTGGAAGTAGTGGATTTCTAAGCATTCTTGAAGCAGTAGTGTTGTCCTTCCAACGGAAAGACAGTGCTGACTCTTGACATGCAGACAGGTAATGGGCCACAACAGAGCAAACCCACAGCAGAATCAGTCGAAGTTTTGAAGAATATTGGTAGGTAGGTCAACACAGAGTAGACCCATTGTAGACCTGGTAGAGATTACGGTATTGGTGGGCCACCAGAGGTGCAGACCCACTGTAGTCCTTATAGAAATAATGGTATTGGTGAGTCATCAAAGGTGTAGACCCATTGTAGTCCTTGTAGAAATAATGGTATTGGTGAGTCATCAAAGGTGCAGATCCACCGTAGTCCTTGTAGAGACGGCCAGCAGCCATCTGTTGCAACTGTGCAGGTGCACAATCACCATCGAAGAGTCTTGCGGAGAATACAGCAAGTCCATAAACCACCACTTGTGCACTCACATACTGTTTGGTATATCCTTAGAACCAGCAATGCTGTTAACCAGTCCCTGGCTGAATTATCAACACACGCTCAAGCTCTAACAGTCCCTACTTCTCACATATTGTCCATATACTATGACCAACAGAAACGTGTGCAGTGAAATGTAATTTACAAGTTACTTAATTTGATGAACTGGTGTCAATTACAATTTTATAACATAAGAATACAACAACAAAGGTACAAAGTATATCATTGAAGAACATAATAGTAAAGATAACATTTGCAGTAATACAGGCTTTACAAAAGAATCGAAATAACAAATACATCAGTGTTAGAAAAATTACGACATAAGTACATACATAAAAGATCAGAATAACTTTTGAAACATCAACTTCACACATGAGCATTAAAACAAAACAGAATAAATAATGTGTAAACAACTTTACGAAGTAAATAACATGTTGTTAATGCAAATTATATTTGAGGATAACAGTAATCCCCATCATAGTGAATGTAGCTTAGTATTAGAAGAGAAAAAATTCTATGAAACAGTACACAGAGACAGGAAGAAAATAAATACGCAAGGGTACACAAACACATAGTGGGATAACACAAAAGGAAAGGACAGGGTTTGTTTTCAGGGTAACATTTGGTACTGCAGTCCAACCCAAGACTTCATACCATAGATCGTCCCTCTTATTTCAACATTTGCTCCAGCCAAAAAAAATCCTATCCAAGCATGCTTTCTGTATTCTGACCACATCCTCTTCCAAAAATAGTGTTTCTCCACTGTACACCACTTTTTTTGGCCAAACCATTTTCTTATAGCTTCTCAATGCTTTTCTTCCAATTCATCATAGTTTCTTATATAGTCTACCCCCTCTTAAGCTAACTTAAAATCCACTGAGCTCAGATGCTAAACTAAGGGACGAGGCAATGCAGCAGCACAAAACAATTAATACAAACAGCAATGAAAAAAATGGAAGTTGTCAAAGCAGGCAGCAATATTACAACTAATATAAGGCAATATAACGTATACCTAAACATGACAAACCTCAAGCAGAAAAAATAGTACACTAAAGACAACTATGCAGATAAGGGAAATTTATATTCACATGTTAATGTCTATATAATTAAAGTGGTGTACCACAAAAACTTATTCTATGAAATAAATTACCAAGTACTTGAAAAGAAAATTATGTATGCAGTTACTGTTACTAGTCCCTTCTTATTGTTCTTTCCTTTCCAAATGCTCCTTTTTTTTCAAGGATGTGGATCATAAAACTATTATTTAACAGATCTGTTGACAGAAAGTTTTCACATTAGCAAATTCATTTAATTTTATTTTATAAAATCAATGATGTAACACAGCTAGAAAACAGATATCAAATTAAATAAGCAATTAAGCAAAGTAAAGAATAAAAACACCATTCTATAGCTTTGTGGCATTTCATAAGTCAGTAGAAGTTCTCTCAACTCTCGTAGAAAGACACTTGTCATAATCAGGTGTGCAGATGTAAGAATGTTTCCAAGTAATGAGCGTGTCGAATTTACGGTGCTTTCTACAAAGGAATGTCAATAGCGAGGATAACGATCTCTTTTTTTTTCTCCACCTGTGCCTCTGAAAGGCACACACTAATGGCTTGTGTCCAGGTGGCTCTCGCCCAGCTGGGTGCCCATGACACATAACGTGCAGGTGGTCACTTAACTTTCTTACCGAAATATTTACGACACCATTTTCCGCTACAGTGGCAGTCTCATATAAAAAATTTAACAGGCCAAGAATTTGCGTTACAAATCTGTATAAACAAAAACCGATTGATATAACAGTGTCCAAAAAAGTTCCGTCGGCATTGTAATACATTCACGCATTTACATACATTTCATAACTCTTAAAGTACGATTCTTGGTTTCCAACAACCTTTTTCACAAACCAGAGTCCCTAACCACTACTCATTATTCTTTACCTTATTATACATATACATATTTGTATACACTTCTTCAATATTTCATCATAATAAATACATAGCATAATCAAATTCCTCATATAGCATCAGCTTGTTGATCATAAACATACCGCAACAGCGTAATACACATCGTCATCATAACATCATAAAACGTCAGCCGAATCCAAAATCGTCGTGGCTTCCTTCATTAATTTCAAAACCTAAAAATATTCTCTGCTCATGTTAAAAGTGTCATCTACCTCAAACGTACTTTAAAAATCATGATCCCATACCAAATACATCATTCAAAGCTCTCATAGTATCACAATGGTTCCAAAAAAATATGAACATTTCACAAAGTACAGACAAAATACAATTTCATAAGTGTGAAGTTACCCAACTGTGTAATTACGTAAACATCTGTCACTGATGTAGTAAAATAAATATTTGTCTCTCGTAGTTAAATGATCAGATAGCTGTGTCATTCTGTGTTAGAGAAATATGGTACCAATATGTAAAGTTGTATAAGAAAATACCATATTAGCTAGGGCTCCTTGTGCTTGCCACACACATGGTACACAAAGTAAGCGTGTACCCCCCTGAGGATTAATGTAATTATATCATCAGGTGTTACAGATTACAGCAATGGAATGAAAAGTATCACGGAAAACTTTCTTTGTAATTCAAATATGTTGAAAAATAAATGGTTTAAGTACAAACTTAATCACTCAAATGCGTGTCCTGTAGCGCTAAATGTGCGTCTTGCTGTAAGACAATCTCTGTGGAAGTGTCGTACTTATAGTCCTCCGAAAGCTAAGTTCTGCAGAAGTCAATGTACTTACTCATGATAAACAAAAGTGAAATGCTTTGCGTATAGATATCGTAGTTACTACGCTTATTGCTGTGATGAAGTAAGTACTGTACTATAACGTATCGTTGTGCTACAGAAAAGGCTGTTTTACTTTCCAGAAGAATATATAAAACTGTGCAGACATAAAACAGATACACCGCAAAAGCAATATATAAATTGTGTCACTCATTAGTAGCGTCGTGATTTGCGTTGTAAGAATAGACTTGTCGTGTCCAGTTATTGTTTCTGTCGTCACGGAATTGTGACGGATGTGACCTGTAGTGATTGTTTTCCTGTTTCCGTATCCGGCTACGGTCTGTGTCAATTTCTAATTCTTGTAAGAATCCCTGAAAAGCTTCAATGTCATCTTTGCAACGTCCCGCCAAAATCATATGTCGTAAATGTTCAGGCAATTTCATTGAGCAAATGTGGATGTGTTCTGTGGGGCTGTAAGGGTTTGAAAGATATTGATTCTTATGTAACATGTCTTCAAAATATTTCACAAGACTGGAAAATTCAGATTGTTCGAAATGTTTCATCATAATGATGCTATGTTTTACTCGGTCTTGTGTAGCTTGAGACCAATATGCTGAGAGGAAGGCATGGTAAAGTTCTCCTTCACTGTGACAATCGTGAATGACCGATCGCATTCTTACAGCTGGTACATCCTCCAAGTTGCCACACATAAATTCTAATCTGTGTCCTAATGACCAGTTAGGAGGAAAACAATGCGAGAATTGATGAAGCCACGCTTGTGGATGAATGTCGTTGCCAGAATTCTTAAATGTTTTGAATTTACGTGTAGTAATGAACAGCTTATAGTCAAAATCATCATGTCGGCGAGTCGCATGTCGGTCATTGTTACGTCGTTTCGGCGGTTCCATCTGAAAATTCGGTGTACCTTGCCAATTTCTTTCATGATTTCCGAAATGTCCTGTGTCATTATTTTGTGGTTGTTCTGTATTTCTATGTCCCTCTTCCCATACTGGGGCGCGAGTGTCCTCTGAAATATGTAATTCTTGTATTACTTGAGCCAACTGATCTTGTACTTCCCGCATTTCTCTTTTGTACTGTGTGTTGATTTGATTTTGATTCTGTTTGAATTTTCTAATTTGTTCATACTCTTCAGTGTCAGTGAAGGCTACAGGTTTTATGTCATTCATATCATCATCTACCTTTGTAGATAAGTTAGTGAACTGATCTGAAAGTTCGGCTGCTTTATCCGTTAGTGAAATTATTTCCTCATTGTGTCTTTCTGAACCAGTTTTCAGAGTATCTACTGTGTCCTTTAAGTTCGCTTGAGTGTTTGCAAGTTGCGTAACCGAATCGGTAGATGCAACTGAGTCAATTTTAGCTTGCAAGGTCTCATGATTTTCATGAACAATAGTTTGCAGTTCTGTTATGGCTGCTTCGTGATTCTGTAATGCATTTACATGCCGCGAAAAAATAGGTTGGAAATGCTCACAAATTTGTGTTTTTACGTCATTACAGACTTTTTGACATTTCGATTCGATGTTATGTAACTCATTAGTTAAATCTTCACGTGTTTGTTCAAGTGTGGTGTCTAACTTTTGAAGCTTTTGTCCCATTTGTTGCATTAATTCTAATAACAATGCACTGGTGTCTGAAACATGTTCCTTAGTGCTATTCGGCAATGCATTTGAACCGGCAATATTCGCAGTTTGAAAAACGGAAAATGTGTCTTGACTTATTTGAGAAAACGGTGAGGACGCAAAACCTGAATCTACAGTATTTGCAAGATTGTGTCCTGTCATTTCGGAATCCTGAGGCGAGCTGTTGCCGACCGATCGATCGATAATGCTTCCCTGTTCACTAATTGTTTCACTGCCTACACCATTATTTGCAACCCGCTCCATTTCCCCATGCACAATTACCAAATTACTACTTTGACCATTAGTTAATTCATTACATGGTGGCGCTAACACTCTGCTTTCGTCTTCACTGTCATTTCTCAGTTTACTATGGAGCCTAGTATTACGTTTTTCACACGCCATTATTGTCACAATATTTCACACGATAACACAAAAAAGCACAATTTGAAGAGCAAAAATAAGAGAACGCATTAACATAGCACTGAAAATAATATCTAGTTAATTGCAAGCGCAGCTGCGAAATACTTCGTGCAAACCTACATGCATGCCACAACTATTTTACTGTACAACAATGAAAGACTGCAACTACAAAGGAGATTCTCTCTACAATTACGCTCTAGCAATAAACAAAAGCTACACTAATTACACAAACTACAAGAAAAAATTAGAAGATTCCAGTGCGGTATCTCGGCTAAGGGTCGACATATGAAACGTCCCCTTAGAAAAATTTATACATGACTGTACTTAAACCGACACACAATTTTTTTTTAGCGCAACGCAATCTGACTTCCAAAAATCCCTACGAAAGAATGGTCCTGACTAACATTAACCTATACATTCCACAAATCACTTACCTCACAAAAATCTTGGTTACTCGAACTACTGATAATACAGCGAGCGCCACTACTGCCAGCTAACTAAAAGATTCAAACTACGGAAGGCACTAACTACTGATAGGCATAGTTAGCAAATGAAAGATTTTGATAGAGAACGAACAATGTATTTATTTTAATAATCATAATATATATATTTATCAGTTCATGACATCAATTCTTACAAATTTCAAAACTCCGCCATCTCTCTCCCCACGTCCACCACTGCTGATGGCTCACCTCCAACTGCGCAACGCTACGCGCTGTTAACATGCAGCTGCCCAACACTACAATGGCAGACAACAATGTAAACCAGCCACAGACTGCACACGGCACAGCCAGTGATTTTCATACAGAGCGCTACGTGTCGGCGGCATTACCAATAAAAAAAACCTAAACATCCTACTTACAATACTATCTATAATCCAGAGTTTATTTGCATTTACTCTGCTTCCAACGCAATCGGAAAAGAATTTTTAAGGTAACCTATGACTGTGTTAACTGGGCACTTGGTATTTTCATTTACATCAGGGGTACTACACACATCCTTTCACTCTGTATTTCACAGATTCCTCACATTAAAAGCCAGGAACGACGCTTGTTACAGAGAAGGTGACGTCTTTATTTCTGTTCTCTACAGTTGCTTGTCTAATAGTTACAACATTTTGCTAAAGTAAGGTTTCCATCGTCAGAGTTACAATCGTGAACGTTAAATTCGTGAAAGCTACAATCGTGAAGGAATTTCAGCGTGCGTGTTTAATGGGAAGAACAGTTCAGCCTCAAAAACACAATGTTCTGTGGTAACGTGCCTTACGAACTTCTATTCGAAGGTCACTTTTCACTGATGTATTACAAGTAGTTTCTAATTTACTTGCGAATGACACATTTTAAGTCAGTATGTTCCGGTTGGAGTTGGTTCTTTCAAACAAATCATATTTAGCTTTATACAGGGCTATTTTTAAGTACTTCGGTATTCCAGAATGTGACTGTCCGAAAACTATGACACATACAGAAAAAGACACTTATCATGGAATAGTACATCTCTCCTCACTTTCGATTCGTAATACGAGCCGTGACGTAGTTACAGAGCACATTACTACGAGCCAGGCGTGTGGGGACATGTAAACAAATGATCCGTTCTGTATTGTCTCATACAATGAGTCCGCGCCTGCAGACAGGCAACCAAATGAACAGTCTTACAATGCAGCCTCCTGTCCTACAACTAAAATGAACTGCCCACGCGTGCTCATCTACGATGCAACGTTTTACGAATTTGAAACTTGGAAAAATGCTGTATCACTGTTGTTTGCTATTTTTCTACATGTTCCCTGTAACAATTCATGCATAGCGATAAAAGTATAGAGGAATGGTTTTCATCCAGTTGTAGTGGTTATTGTGACAACTTTTCATACGAGGGGCGTTCAGTACAAAACATTTTTTCTTGGCCACTTTCAGTTGAAAAAAATGCTGGATCTGTTGTGGGACATCGTGGAACATTCCCGCTTGAGCTCCTATAGTTTCATGAAGTGCCGATATGGGACGGGGCTACACGCACCATCAAAAATGGCGTCAGTAACGGAGACATGTGACAGAGTTTCTATTGATGGAAAACCAGAGCATCACCGATATTCATAGATGATTGCAGAATATCTGCGGAGATATAGCAGAGAACAAAAGCGCGGTGAGTCGTTGGGTGAGGCGTCTGTCATCATTGCAACAAGTTCGCTCAACCCCGTCCAATCTCCTGCGTGCCAGCCGCGCACACAGCTGAGGCTCCTGCAATCTTGGAATGTGAGGACACTCCCATTCGATGTGATCGACGAATCACAATCAAACATCTCGCTGGTCAACTGGACATCTCTGTTGGTAGTCCTAACACGCTCGTCCATCTACATCTACATTACATCTACGTGGATGCTCTGCAAATCACAGTTAAGTGCCTGGCAGAGGGTTCATCGAACCACCTTCACAAATCTCTATTATTCCAATCTCGCATAGCGCGCGGAAAGAACGAACACCTTTATCTCTCAGTACGATCTCTGACTTCCCTTATTTTATCGTGGTGATAGTTTCTTCCTATCTAGGTCGATGCCAACAAAATATTTTCGCATTCAGAGGAGAAAGTTGGTGATTCGAATTTCATGAGAATATTACGTCGCAACGAAAAACACATTTATTTTAATGATGTCCAGCCCAAATCCTGTATCATTTCAGTAACACTCTCTCCCATATTTCGCAACAATACAAAACGTGCTGCCCTTCTCTGAACTTTTTCGATGTACTCCGTCAATTTTATCTGGTAAGAATCCCACACCGCGCAGCAGTATTCTAAAAGAGGACGGACAAGCGTAGTGTAGGCAGTCTTCTTAGTAGATCTGTCACATTTTCTAAGTGTCCTACCAATAAAACGTAGTCTTTGGCTAGCCTTCCCCACAACATTTTCTTCGTGTTCCTTCCAACTAAAGTTGTGCGTAATTGTAATTCTTAGGCATTTGGTTGAATTTGCAGCCTTTAGATTTGACTGATTCATTGTGTAACCGAAGTTTAACGAAATTCTTTTAGCACTCATGTGGATGACCTCACACTTTTCGTTATTTAGGGTCAACTGCCAATTTTCGAACCATTCAGATACCTTTTCTAAACCGGTTTGTAATTTGTTTTGATCTTCTGATGACTTTATTAGTCGATAAGCCACCGCGTCCGCTGCAAACAACCTAAGACGGCTGCTCAGAGTGTCTCCCAAATCGTTTATATAGATAAGGAACAGCGTAGGGCCTATAACACTACCTTGGGGAGCGCCAGAAATCACTTCTGATTTACTCGATGACTTTCCGTCAGTTACTACGAACTATGACTTCTCTGACAGGGATTAATAAATCCAGTCACATAGCAGAGGCGATATTCCATAAGCACCCAATTTCACTACAAGCCGCTTGTGTGGTACAGTGTCAAAAGCCTTCCAGAAATCCAGAAATACGGAATCGATCTGAAATTCCTTATCAATAGCACTCAACATTCCATGCGAATAAAAAGCTAGTTGTGTCTCACAAGAACGATGTTTTCTAAAACCATATTGACTGTGTATCAATAGAATGTTTTCTTCGAGATAATTCATAACGTTCGAACACAATACATTTTCCAGAATCCTGCTGCATATCGATATTAATTATATGGGCCTGTAATTAAGTTACTCCTACTACCTTTCTTGAATACTGGTGTGACCTGTGCAACTTTCCAGTCACTGGGTACGGATCTTCCTTCGAGCGAACAGTTGTATATGATTGATAAGTATGGAGCTAATGCATCAGCATACTTTGAAAGGAACTTAATTGGAACACAGTCTGGACTAAAAGACTTGCTTTTACTAAGTGATTTAAGTTACTTCACTACTCTGAGGACATTTACTTCTACGTTACTCATGTTGGCAGCTGTTGTTGATTTGAATTCTGGAATATATCTCGGAAGGCTGTGTTTAGTAACTCTGCTTTGGCAGCACTGTCATCAGTAGTATCTCCATTGCTATCGCACAGAGAAGGCATTGATTGTTCCTTGCCGCTAACATAATTCACATACGACCAGAATCTCTTTGTATTTTCTCTCGGGTTTCGAGACAAAGTTTCGTTATGGAAACTGTTATAAGCATCTCCCATTGAAGTCCGCGCTAAATTTCGAGCTTTCGTAAAAGATCGCCAATCTTGGCGATTTTGCGTCTGTTTAAATCTGGCATGTTTGTTTCGTTGTTTCTGCAACAGTGTTCCGACCCGTTTTGTGTACCAATGAGGATTAGCTCCGTCGTTTGTTGATTTATTTGGTATAGTTCCCTCAGTTGCTGCAGATACTCTTTTTCTTTGAATTCAAGCCACATCTGGTGTACACTTATATTATTAATTTAGAAGGAATGAAGATTGTCTCTCACGAAGGAATCAAGTGAATTTTTATCCGCTTTTTTGAATAGGTATATTTTTCGTTTATTTTTGGAGGATACGGTGGTTACGATATTCAGTCTCGCTACGGCAAGTGCGTTTTCACGACCGTTTACTATTCACGTGAGCTCATGAACTAACTGCTCAAAATAATTTTTAGAGAATGTGTTTAGCGCAGTTTCGGATGATGTTTTATGCGTACCTCCAGAATTAAACATGTATTTTCGCCGACATATCGAGGGTAAATTAAAGTCACCACCAACTACAATCGTATGAGTCGGGTACGTGTTTGAAATCAAACTCAAGTTTTCTTTGAACTTTCAGCAACCGTATCATCTGATTCGTAAGGGCGGTAAAAGGATCCAATTATTATTTTATTCCGGTTGCCAAGAAAGACCTCCGCCCATACTAACTCACAGGAACTATCTACTTCAATTTCGCTACAAGAGAAACTACTTCCAACAGCAACAAACACGCCACCGCCAACCTTTCACACTAAACTGATCTTCCTCGTCCACCCTACAGCCCGGATCTCGCACCTTCTGACTTCCATCTCCTTGGCCCAATGAAGGATGCATTCTTCAGGAGTTTACGGTGGAGGTGAATGCTTCTTATCTTTGATTTACAAAGATTTGATCATAAAGTTTCTGGTCAGTCTTTCTGTCCTGTCCTGTAGAGTGAACCGTGCGAGCATAAAGGCACTCCCGTCGAGTTGGCCTAAGGTCGTCTCAATGAACGGAGATCATGTTGAACAATAGGGAGTGGTAGCCAAAAATGTAGGGAATAATACGGTGTATTGAAATCCTGAATGAAACCCAACCGGCTGTCGGGAAAAAAAAGTGTTGCATTACTTATTGAACATCAGTCGCACCTACATAGCTCCCTAATTTTAACACTTGTTTCTTACTTTTTTAAATAGAATTATTTTTTCTGTAGCACTGGAAAGAGCGTTCGAAGAGTAACTCAACGTCGTAACATGTATAGAACTTGGCCAAACAGTATCAACACGACGGTGCAGCAAACAACTTTACCTCTCCCAGAAGCAGATGTCGCAAAATGTCAGCCTAATGTAACAAAAGTAAGCAAACATGTAACAGGTAGTGTTCACATAGTTACCTGTGCGCTTGAAGACAAATAGTCTACGCTCTGCAGCTTTAGCGATAAGGCTTTTACCGTATACAACAGACGAAAAAGTGAATGTGGTTACAGTTTTTGGCGAAGGTTACCAAGCGATTAGAGTAGCTGTTTGTTTGAAAGCTATCCTAATGGTCTCAAGTCCTCAAGATGTTCCTTAAAAACTTTACACACTGCGCAACACATTTATAGCGTCACTTTTCCGATGTCACATTGGCACCAAATTTCACCACAAATCTGCCCAAACCCACAGTGGACGTGTCATACAATGGAAAAGTCGTCGCACTCCCCATTAAGCACATTTCAATCTTCTTTTGACGTCTCGGCGATGGAGGTCAGAATAGCAACGCTCAGCGTAAAGTCACGCAATTTCCTTATGGGTGGCCGAGGAAAACATTCCAGACAAACCGCCTCTCAGAAAAAAAAGTGTTCAAATGTGTGTGAAATCTTATAGAACTTAACTGCTAAGGTCATCAGTCCCTAAGCTTACACACTACTTAACCTACATTATCCTAAGGGCAAACACACACACCCATGCCCGAGGGAGGACTCGAACCTCCGCCAGGACCAGCCGCACAATCCACGACTGTAGCGCCTCAGACCACTCGGCGAATCCCGCGGGGCCGGCCGCTCAGAATCGATGCGAAAAGGCATTGAGGGGGTAGCTTAAAGCACGTCCAAGACACCAGACCTTTTCTTGGGGGCAGTGACTCCTACACATTTCGTGTTCGAACGGCAGTTCGAAATGTGTTGAGCTACAGCACGACGTTCTTTGACACTCTGACACCTCCCGGTCAATTCAACCCTTCGCTAAGGACATAGTGGGCCAGCAGCCCCACTGAAGATGATCGGTCCCCTCTAGAGCGACCGCAGTTTTTGCTATGGTATAAGGGGAGGAACCACCACGGACGTTTAAAACCATCTGAATGCAATCCGAAGCAACGAAGGACGGTTATGCTTTTTCAGCCCTCCTCTTTTGTACCCTTCTGTGGCATGATCCACGCAGGGGTGCGACATTGACACACGGGTGAATAAAATGGCAAAGGCACTCTCTAAGACCAAAGGCAACAACCACATTGCTACTGCCCACCTACGTTTGGCACTTTCGGAACGAACCTATAAAGAGAAATTATTGGAAATTTGTGGTGAGATCCTATGGAACCAAACTGCTAAGGTCATCAGTTCCCTATAGAGCATTCAGAATTACTTTAGGATTGACAGATCGGAAGTTGCAAAGGTGAGCGCGGAACAGAGTTGCTAAGTCCAGCACGGAACTCGTGCGTAATCTCATGTTTCATTCAATTCGCTCACACGCGCCATTAGATCTTTAAATATGGATACGACTGTAATTAGTTGTGAAATAGTTTCACTATGTGATGGTTTCATTTTTTTAAATGTTTATGTAGACAATAAAACAATGGTTTTCAAGAAACAACTCTCCGACGACGTTATCAAATTTTCGACTTCCGAGAAAGTTTTTTGTTATTTAAGTTAGGTGAACACATTATGCGAACTAAATGGCAAAAAAACATCAAATTTTCATCTGTCGAAGATCCCTAACGCGAGATACAGGACTGTAAATAATATGACGCGTGGTCGTCTGCTCGCGTACAATAGCGATAGGCAACAGATCTCTACATTTGTAAAGACCTGATATATTTCTGATATGCATCCTTATTTCCAACACAACAAAATATAAAATAATGCTTGTTTGGTATCGTAAATTGGGCAACATCTATTCTGAAAAACAAAAACGGCCAATGTATTGCAGACATTATTTTGTATACTGTAATATATGTACGCAAAGATAGAATTGTAGAAATATACTTTCTTTGGAATTAATATTTGATAATACCGCCATATTAAAATTTCAAAACTTAGTGTGAATCCGTTTGTGCGCCATCTCTATGCGGATAATGGTAAAACTCCACTGACATCACTCTCGTCTCTATTAGAAACACTTGAAGTTTCGCTGTCAACTGTTGTTGTTGTTGTCGTCTTCAGTCCTGAGACTGGTTTGATGCAGCCCTCCATGCTACTGTATCTTGTGCAAGCCTCTTCATCTCCAAGTACCTACTGCAGCATTCATCCTTCTGAATCTGCTTAGTGTATTCATCTCTTGGTCTCCCTCTACGATTTTTACGCTCCACACTGCCCTCCAATGCCAAATTTGTGATCCCTTGATGGGTCAGAACATGACCCACTAACCGGTCGCTTCTTGTCAAGTTGTGCCACAAATTCCTCTTCTCCCCAATTCTATTCAATACCTCCTCATTAGTTATGTGATCTACCCATCTAATCTTCAGAATTCTTCTGTAGCACCACATTTCGAAAGCTATTCTCTTCTTCTCCAAACTATTTGTTGTCCATGTTTCACTTCCATACGTGGCTACACTCCATACAAATACACTCCTGGAAATTGAAATAAGAACACCGTGAATTCATTGTCCCAGGAAGGGGAAACTATATTGACACATTCCTGGGGTCAGATACATCACATGATCACACTGACAGAACCACAGGCACATAGACACAGGCAACAGAGCATGCACAATGTCGGCACTAGTACAGTGTATATCCACCTTTCGCAGCAATGCAGGCTGCTATTCTCCCATGGAGACGATCGTAGAGATGCTGGATGTAGTCCTGTGGAACGGCCTGCCATGCCATTTCCACCTGGCGCCTCAGTTTGACCAGCGTTCGTGCTGGACGCGCAGACCGCGTGAGACGACGCTTCATCCAGTCCCAAACATGCTCAATGGGCGACAGATCCGGAGATCTTGCTGGCCAGGGTAGTTGACTTACACCTTCTAGAGCACGTTGGGTGGCACGGGATACATGCAGACGTGCATTGTCTTGTTGGAACAGCAAGTTCCCTTGCCGGTCTAGGAATGGTAGAACGATGGTTTCGATGACGGTTTGAATGTACCGTGTACTATTCAGTGTACCCTCGACGAACACCAGAGGTGTACGGCCAGTGTAGGAGATCGCTCCCCACACCATGATGCCGGGTGTTGGCCCTGTGTGCCTCGGTCGTATGCAGTCCTGATTGTGGCGCTCACCTGCACGGCCCCAAACACGCATACGACCATCATTGGCACCAAGGCAGAAGCGACTCTCATCTCTGAAGACGACACGTCTCCATTCGTCCCTCCATTCACGCCTGTCGCGACACCACTGGAGGCAGGCTGCACGATGTTGGGGCGTGAGCGGAAGACGGCCTAACGGTGTGCGGGACCGTAGCCCAGCTTCATGGAGACGGTTGCGAATGGTCCTCGCCGATACCCCAGGAGCAACAGTGTCCCTAATTTGCTGGGAAGTGGCGGTGCGGTCCCCTACGGCACTGCGTAGGATCCTACGGTCTTGGCGTGCATCCGTGCGTCGCTGCGCTCCGGTCCCAGGTCGACGGCACGTGCACCTTCCGCCGACCACTGGCGACAACATCGATGTACTGTGGAGACCTCTTGCCCCACGTGTTGAGCAATTCGGCGGTACGTCCACCCGGCCTCCCGCATGCCCACTATACGCCCCCCCCTCAAAGTCCGTCAAGTGCACATACGGTTCACGTCCACGCTGTCGCGGCATGCTACCAGTGTTAAAGACTGCGATGGAGCTCCGTATGCCACGGCAAACTGGCTGACACTGACGGCGGCGGTGCACAAATGCTGCGCACCTAGCGCCATTCGACGGCCAACACCGCGGTTCCTGGTGTGTCCGCTGTGCCGTGCCTGTGATCATTGCTTGTACAGCCCTCTCGCAGTGTCCGGAGCAAGTATGGTGGGTCTGACACACTGGTGTCAATGTGTTCTTTTTTCCATTTCCAGGAGTGTACTTTCAGAAACGACTTCCTGACACTTAAATCAATACTCGATGTTAACAAATTTATCTTCTTCAGAAACGCATTCGTCGCCATTGCCAGTCTACATTTTATATCCTCTCTACTTTGACCCTCATCAGTTATTTTGCTCCCCAAATAGCAAAACTCCTTTACTACTTTAAGTGTCTCTAATCTAATTCCCTCAGTATCATCCGACTTAATTCGACTACATTCCATTATCCTCGTTTTGCTTTTGTTGATGTTCATCTTATACCCTCATTTCAAGACACTGTCCATGCCATTCAACTGCTCTTCCAAGTCCTTTGCTGTCTCTGACAGAATTACAATGTCATCAGCGAACCTCAAAGTTTTTATTTCTTCTCCATGGATTTTAAGACCTTCTCCGAATTTTTCTTTTGTTTCCTTTACTGATTGCTCAATATACAGATTGAATAACATTGGGGGGAGGCTCAAACCCTGTCTCACTCCCTTCCCAACCACAGCTTCCCTTTCATGTCCCTCGTTTCTTATAACTGCCATATGGTTTCTGCACAAATTGTGAAAAGCCTTTTGCTCCCTGTATTTTACCCCTGCCACCTTTAGAATTTGAAAGAGAGTATTCCCGTCAACCTTGTCAAAAGCTTTCTCTAAGTCTACAAATGCTAGAAACGTAGGTTTGCCTTTCCTTAATCTTTCTTCTAAGATAAGTCGTACGGTCAGTGTTGCCTCACGTATTTCACTATTTCTACGGAATCCAAACTGATCTTCCCAGAGGTGGGCTTCTACCAATTTCTTCCATTCGTCTGTAAAGAATTCGCTTTAGTATTTCGCTGTCACTATTGTCATTTAAAGAGATAATCATCTCTTCCACTGAAGTTTCCAAAGTACCTTCATCCTGCCCTGCTCTTTCCATAATGCTGTGTGTGTCTTTGACGGTTTTCTTCCCGTATTCAGAGGTAACGTAATAGCTTCTTTAGTGCGTGCTTCTGCTGGAGAGAGCGTAAATTTTTGGTTGTTCCTGGCAACGTAACCTTTAGTTTGGGCCCATATCTATTGTATAGGGTTGAAGTGGTTGTGAAATGGTGACAGCCTGACGATTGTATGCCCATATTTTTTTTTGCCAGTTTGTCGATTTCATATTTTGGAAATAGCTGTTAAGGAAATTTATTTTTTCCGTATGCTCGACTTTGTTAAGGTCTTCAGATAAATTTACGGTACGACGCTCAAGCCAATTAATCATTTCCTCTTTTCGCTTCGCCATGGTGGGTGCTTTACCAAAAACAACTGAACGGTATGGAGCATTGTTTAAAACTGTTGTTGACGGTTGATCTAGATTACAGCTTCTACGAACCACTTTGTGAATGTAATTTGGTTCATATCTTCATGATAATCTCCTGTCTTCTTCGATTTAAAGAGAAGGAGAAAGTTTGGTACGAAAACTTGCGAGGTGCCTGCATGCAGTAGAATCAATCTGCCCCCGTTACCAGATGGCATCTGCATTGTTCCTTTTATCGTGTTGTCTGACCACCCCTGATTAACTACATAATCAGAATTAACCTATGTTCCATCGAGCCAAACCACTTTATTAACATTTGTGCTAAATATTTGTCTTAAAAATCGGCATCGCCATGCAGCGATATCCTCCCTTTCCATCAATAGCTTACGGCCTCAAAATTGTCCGAAGTGAGCCGGCCGCGGTGGTCTAACGGTTCAGGCGCTCAGTCCGAACCGCTCGACTGCTACGGTCGCAGGTTCGAATCCTGCCTCGGGCATGGATGTGTGTGATGTCCTTAGGTTAGTTAGGTTTAAGTAGTTCTAAGTTGTAGGGGACTGATGACCTCAGAAGTTAAGTCCCATTGTGCTTATTGCCATTTGAACCATTTTTGAAATCCTACGTTGTGCAAAACTGTGGATAACGATGTTGGACTGTCCTGAAAAAGTCCTGATTCTTTAAGTCTCACCAATAAGTTTGAGAGTGTGGGATGGTCCTTTCTGCGATAATAATCGTAAACATGTCGACGAATTGCATCCTCTGTAAATGAATCTAAATTCGTAACACACTTCTCCATAGAACGTTTCTTCCCGGGAGTACCAAGTTTGGATGGTTCTCCAGCTTCCTTTTCTGTCGCAAACAGTTCCTTCCCAGTTTTTACGAAAGTGTTTTTGTTGATACTCATGGCTGCTGTTGTTCTATCTACTAGTTTGATAACGAGGAGTAGTGGTCCACCATTAAGTTTTTCACTCACAAAGTAAGCTCTTAATGAACAAACCATTTCTCTACACTGCCCTCGTAAAGCAATCCCCTGCCCATGAGAACGACGTAGAACTTTACCACTTCTACCTTTCTGACATGTTAAATAAGACACAACAAATAACTGTCACAGTAACAATACGGTAACTCTTAAACTGTAAACGAAACAAACACAGCGCGCAGCGATCGCACAGACTCAGTTTCTGCCACTAAATTGCGGCACAAGTGGAAGTGTTGTGGTCTGAGATTTGGAAACTCAGAGTGCACGTGCCTGCCGGGCTGCGCCTACAGCCATCACGGAATTGGCTGATCCGAGCCGTGCCTCCGGCGCGGCCTTCTCCCTACCACTTCCGTCGCAGCTGTCAGTACTAAAGAAATTGTGAATAGACTATAGGCTCACACACTACTCAATCTAACTTAAACTTACACTAACAACAACATGCACACCCATGCCTCATGGAGGAATCGAACCTCTGACGAAGGGGGACGGGGGGGGGGGGGGGGGGCAGCCGCGCGAACCCTGAGGCCCTATACTGTATCGTTCATAACGCTCGGTGTAATAGGTTTGTCTCGGTAGTGACATCATTTTCGGTTCTTTACCGAAATATCCTATTCAGTAAACTTCTGAGACCTGTTACCGAATGGTTCTCCCACCGATTTTACGACAATTGTACCGAGAGGTTTTGGATTTCGGTGTGGCCCTGTCGATCGGTGAGCTGTGGTTTATGTAAACCTATAATTTGTTATCTTAAACATATTTAGCGGTTTTATCTTTAAATTTAGTGATTGTATCACCAGAGGACTCATCCGGTTGGGAAGTGAGTTCATAATAGACTATTTTCCTTTGTCAGAAATATGGTTAGATTAGGTTGTTACTGTGAATGATTACATCCAAAAAACGTTTTCCGGCAATATTCTCTTAAAATAAGTGTAATTTTTATGCAAATAAGCGTTTAAAGATCATTAGACATCGGCTCTGCTTCGTACACTCCTGGAAATGGAAAAAAGAACACATTGACACCCGTGTGTTAGACCCACCATACTTGCTCCGGACACTGCGAGAGGGCTGTACAAGCAATGATCACACGCACGGCACAGCGGACACACCAGGAACCGCGGTGTTGGCCGTCGAATGGCGCTAGCTGCGCAGCATTTGTGCACCGCCGCCGTCAGTGTCAGCCAGTTTGCCGTGGCATACGGAGCTCCATCGCAGTCTTTAACACTGGTAGCATGCCGCGACAACGTGGACGTGAACCGTATGTGCAGTTGACGGACTTTGAGCGAGGGCGTATAGTGGGCATGCGGGAGGCCGGGTGGACGTACCGCCGAATTGCTCAACACGTTGGGCGTGAGGTCTCCACAGTACATCGATGTTGTCGCCAGTGGTCGGCGGAAGGTGCACGTGCCCGTCGACCTGGGACCGGACCGCAGCGACGCACGGATGCACGCCAAGACCGTAGGATCCTACGCAGTGCCGTAGGGGACCGCACCGCCACTTCCCAGCAAATTAGGGACACTGTTGCTCCTGGGGTATCGGCGAGGACCATTCGCAACAGTCTCCATGAAGCTGGGCTACGGTCCCGCACACCGTTAGGCCGTCTTCCGCTCACGCCCCAACATCGTGCAGCCCGCCTCCAGTGGTGTCGCGACAGGCGTGAATGGAGGAACGAATGGAGACGTGTCGTCTTCAGCGATGAGAGTCGCTTCTGCCTTGGTGCCAATGATGGTCGTATGCGTGTTTGGCGCCGTGCAGGTGAGCGCCACAATCATGACTGCATTCGACCGAGGCACACAGGGCCAACACCCGGCATCATGGTGTGGGGAGGGGACACTGAATAGTGCACGGTACATCCAAACCGTCATCGAACCCATCGTTCTACACTTCCTAGACCGACAAGGGAACTTGCTGTTCCAACAGGACAATGCACGTCCGCATGTATCCCGTGCCACCCAACGTGCTCTAGAAGGTGTAAGTCAACTACCCTGGCCAGCAAGATCTCCGGATCTGTCCCCCATTGAGCATGTTTGGGACTGGATGAAGCGTCGTCTCACGCGGTCTGCACGTCCAGCACGAACGCTGGTCCAACTGAGGCGCCAGGTGGAAATGGAATGGCATGCCGTTCCACAGGACTACATCCAGCATCTCTACGATCGTCTCCATGGGAGAATAGCAGCCTGCATTGCTGCGAAAGGTGGATATACACTGTACTAGTGCCGACATTGTGCATGCTCTGTTGCCTGTGTCTATGTGCCTGAGGTTCTGTTAGTGTGATCATGTGATGTATCTGATCCCAGGAATGTGTCAATAAAGTTTCCCCTTCCTGGGACAATGAATTCACGGTGTTCTTATTTCAATTTACAGGAGTGTATATTACATGAGTGTGAACTGACATGACTAGTGACTTTGTGTACTTTTTCCCCACAAATGGTTTAGCTAGTAATTATCGAAACGTGTTTATAGCTTTCAAGTAACAAAGGAAAGCAATCATGTGATGCCTGATATTGGAAACCTTCCAAACTATCACGCATTTATGACTTACGAAGCACCGTTTGGCAACGAAGTCAACCTACGTTCCTCTACAGCATAGCAGAAGAATTGAGCACCATACTTTCTTTGTTAGGTGTGGACAAGTGGTTAAGGCGCGGGCCTGCGGAACAAAAAGACCCGGGGGCGAAAACGGACGGGTGCAAGAAAATGTTTCTTTCTCTTCATATATGCAACACGTCCTGAGACATTGTTATTCGTGTAAGTTAAGATTTTTCTGCAATATTCGTTATTACATGTAAGAGTGCACTTCCTCAGTAATGATTTCGTGATTTCTGTGTGTTTGAGAAACGAAATATGAAATTTCTGGAGATGAAATTGCTGTGAGTGAAACGACTGACAGTAACCTTCATATTTTTTCTTGTCGACAATAATTCACAATTTTTTTCCGAATATGTATCGATTTCCGAGTATGCGGTTAGACAGAAGTCTAAGAGCACAACATAAATTTCTGGGAATGTAACGAGCAGCAGTCATCTTCATAATCTTGCTTGTCACAATTATTTATCTGCGACCGAATCCTCAACAACAATAGACAGAGATGAAAGATCTACGCCGTAATATTTTTAGACTGTAGCACCATATACGAAATATTTTCATTCATGAGATGAATGTTATAAACTTCGACAAACTGCAGGAGCTCTCGAAAACGCGTTTTTTCAGTTTTGTTTTTAAGACCCAAATCGTTGACGTATCATATAGGGAAGTGGGCTACTTAGTCGTTTGGATCTCTAGGAGCGAGTTATAACCACATTCTGTTTATCTTCTTATTATTTGAAAATCTCAGAATCAATTTTTCGGGTGTTTTTATAGATGTGTTAGTACAGTGTGGTACTGCACACTATTCCTAACTCATTTTCCGAAACGTTAAATCCAAAACCCGATGTGAGTGTGGATGAGAATAAGATGACGTATTGCGGCATTTACGACAGTCTGCAGAATACGGTCAAGTACGCTATCGGTATTATGCATGCATGCATGGAAACATGCATTCAGGGAAACTGTAAAAATTTCTGTGCATTTCAGCTGAGAATCATGGAAGTGGATATACTGCGCCTGATACAGTTAAGAAGGAGGCAAGAGCGATGGAGGCGGGCACGTCAGCTAGATGGAATGTGGCTTCATGCGTTATGACAACGTAAACCTAATTTTCGGTACTTTGTCGTCTGCTAGCCGATTTGTGTTCGTGGCGCTGTGGGCTCTGCAGTGCGCATGCGCGGGTCTGTGGCCACTTGCTTTTGATTGGCTTACGAGACTCGAACCGACAACAGCGCTTCTGTTCTCTAGACCCGAACGTTATCGCTTCCGAAGTGCATACTGAATAACACAGGGACTCTAATTCGAGTACTTGAGTACCGAAACGAACGGCACAACGGCGGAAATAAACAGAATAGGCACCTGGCAAGGCGCCTTTAGACCTCACGGCTATCCCACACAGCCCTGTAAAGAAAGACCATGACAGAATCCTAGGCTTTCGTAACACTGTAACACCTTGACACCCCTCCAATTCCGCATGTTTACTAGCAAGCTCAAGAGCAGTAGTGTACCCACCTGCAGGCGCCTAGGACTCTCGCTGTGGATTTTCTCTGTACTCCAACAAAGACAGACGGATAGCAAAAAGGGCGTTGCCGAACTACCCTTGCCGTTTTAGGCACCCATGTGTCAATGTCACATTTCCCCATGACCATGTCAGTGGAGGGCACGAAACAGCAGGGCTGAAAAAGCAAAAGCACCCTTTTCTGTTTCATATCACGTTCAAATTTCGTCTCACTTTTCTACGAGTTCCTAATGCACCCGCCCTTTACACTAGTGCAAAAAATGACGTCCTAGTGCACTTCAAAGCTGTGCCATGATGTTTAATGAGGTTGTTGCCTCATGAGGTCCTTAAGAAGGATTGAATCGTCCGGGGAGTGACAACAGAGTCACAAGTTGTCAAGAAAGTCGACCTGTTGTTCATCACACTGCGAACTGCCTTTACGAACACAAATGTGAAGGAGTCACTCCCCCAAGGGAAGGGGTGGTTTCATTGACGTCTTTTAAGATCCCCCCTCCCCCCCTCCACCCAAGGCTATTTCATGTCGATTCTGAACGGTGATGTGTCTGAAATGTTTTCCTCGGCCACCCATAACGAAACCGCGTATTGTAGCATTAAGCGTCCCAGTTCTGACCTCCATTGCAGAGAAGTCTAAAGAAGGGGTGAAATGTGGTGCCCTTCTCGTCAAGTGACAAGTCAGCTGTGGCGTTGGGTAGAATTTTGGTGGAATTTGGTGCCAATGTGACGTCGTCAACACACCTTCTACATCTACAGCTACATTCATACTCCGCAAGCCACCCAACGGTGTGTAGCGGAGGGCACTTTACGTGCCACTGTCATTACCTCCCTTTTCTGTTCCAGTCGCGTATGGTTCGCGGGAAGAACGACTGTCTGGAAGCCTCCGTGCTCGGTCGAATCTCTCTAATTTTACATTCGTGATCTCCACGGGAGGTATAAGTAGGGGGAAGCAGTATATTCGATACCTCATCCAGAAACGCACCCTCTCGAAACCTGGCGAGCAAGCTACACCGCGATGCAGAGCGCCTCTCTTGCAGAGTCTGCCACTTGAGTTTGCTAAACATCTCCGTAACGCTATCACGCTTACCAAATAACCCTGTGACGAAACGCGCCGCTCTTCTTTGGATCTTCTCTATCTCCTCCGTCAACCCGATCTGGTACGGATCCCACACTGATGAGCAATTCTCAAGTATAGGCTGAACACTTGTGAGCTCTGGCCTTTGTTTTATTTTATTTTTTTTTTATTTTTTGGCCAAATTACAAACTTCTGTGTCGCAATGGTAAACAATTACGAGATCCGTCCGCGGTGGTCTCGCGGTTCGAGGTGCGCAGTCCGGAACCGTGCGACTGCTGCGGTCGCAGGTTCGAATCCTGCCTCGGGCATGGATGTGTGTGATGTCCTTAGGTTAGTTAGGTTTAACTAGTTCTAAGTTCTAGGGGACTGATGACCACAGCAGTTGAGTCCCATAGTGCTCAGAGCCATTGAACAATTACGAGGTTTCGAAAAAGTGGCCCTTTAAGTTCTGTTGCAGAGTGCAAAAAATGATTCAAATAAACAGTAGATTTGAGGAATATCATACACCAATAAAAGCACAGCGATTGGTGAGAAAATTGCGTTTAACATTTCAGTATCGCTAACACACAGAACACATATCACTACCAAACAGGTGGGATCAGACGAAGTTGAGTTCTGCGACTATTAAATTCCGGCGAATTTAATCCTCTCCATGTTTCGCTTCATAAAAAGCTTCAAGGCAACAGTTTCCAAAATCCGTTACAGTTCTCCGAATTGCGTGTACTAAATCTGCAAAATGCGGCGTTTCTGTGCGAGAATTTGTATTCGATTGAGGGATGAACAAATAAATCTCCGCAATATGCTTTACATGTCAGCTGAAATCCACCTAGCTTCAGAGAACTGAATAAATAATGGTTCTTGTGTGTCAACATCGCGTCATTGTACTGCGAATAGCCACAATCGACTATTCCCAACAAATAGTCTGCTACGAACCGAGCACAAGCGTTCACTGTCAGCATCCTGCGCAGGAGGGCCAATTTAAAGAGTGCGATTAAGTAAAAACCTCCTTTGCAGAAAATTTGGAGGTCATTAAATGCGTAGTTCCCGAGAGACAAAATGACCTTCACATTCACCAGACTCAACAACTCAGAACAATTATCTGTGAGGAAAATTAAAACAACTTCTGGAGAGATGCCATATAACACGGGCCTCGGATGCGATAAGTCCTCGGTAAACGTTTGTTCACCATCCCATGCAGATGTCAAAATGTTGTGGAGATATTCTTGTGCCGGCCGGAGTGGCCGTGCGGTTCTAGGCGAGGCAGTCTGGAGCCGAGCGATCGCTACGGTCGCAGGTTCGAATCATGCTTCGGGCATGGATGTGTGTGATGTCCTTAGGTCAGTTAGGTTTAAGTAGTTCTAAGTTCTAGGGGACTGATGACCTCAGAAGTTAAGTCCCATAGTGCTCAGAGCCATTCAACTACAGCACCAAACAAAGGGACTGATTAAATAACCGACCTCCACATAGGATATTTTCTTTGGCACACCTGATTAAGAAACTGTGATTCCGGGGACTGGTTTTATGCAACTATCTACGCTAATCTGTCCCTGCCTCTTCATCTCTGCATCACTAGTGCAGTCTACATCCATTTCATCCTGCTTTTTACTGTCCTGTGCTCTGGCAGTAGCGTCTTTAATAAGTAACCTAAACGTCCTCGGTCCCGTGTTCGAAACCCGCAACCACTTAAATTTTGATTCATCGGCCGAAGACTTCCGGCGTATGAGGTCACTCTCATCCTGCCAGCTACCCTGCCAGAAAGGGTGGAGGAGCGGAGAGAGGTTCAGGGCACTCTCTTGACCTTGGGGAGGGAAAAGCCCCAAAAGGTGAAAGAATCATCAATGATCAACGGCATGAGGAAGCAGCAGGCAATGGAAACCACTGCATTAAAGACACGTAATGTGTACCTACAGGACATGTGGCCTGTAACTGAAAAGGTGTTATGATGATCTCTCCATCGGCAAAAGATTCAGGAATATTCCCCCATTCGGATCTCCGGGAGGGGACGACCAAGGAGGAGGTGACGATGAGAAAAAGATTGAATAATCAACGAAAGGATAATGTTCTACAAGTCAGGGCGTGGAATATCAGAAGCTTGAACGTGCTAGGGAAACTAGAAAATCTGAAAAGGGAAATGCAAAGGCTCAGCCTAGATATAGTAGGAGTCAGTGAAGAGAAATGGAAGGGAGATAAGAATTTCTGGTCAAATGAGTACAGAGTAACATCAACAGAAAATGTTTTAACGGGCTTAGGATTCGTTATGAATGGGAAGGTAGGGCAGAGAGTGTGTTGCTATGAACAGTTCAGTTGTTCTTATTAGAATCGTCAGCAAACCAACACCGATTACGATAGTTCAGGTACACAAGAAGACGTCGCAAGCAGAAGATGAGGAGACAGAAAAAAGTATATGAGGATATTGAAAGGGTAATACATAAAGAGTGGTCAAAATCTAAGAGTCATGGGGAACTGGAATGCAATTGTAGGGGAAGGAGTAGAAGAAAAGTTTACAGAGGAATTGAGTTCTGTAATAAATTTCAGCTAGTAACAGCGAATACTCAGTTCAAGAATCATAAGAGGAGGAGGTATACTTGGAAAAGCTCGGGCGATGTGGGAGTGGTTTAGATTAATTCATGGCCAGACAGAGATTCCGAAATCAGATTCTGGATTGTAAGACGTACACAGGAGCAGATATAGACTCAGATCACAATATGGTAGTGATGAAAAGCAGGCTGAAATTTAACTGGTTAGTCAGGAAGAATCAATATGCTAAGAAGTGGGATATGGAAATACTAAGGAATGGCGAGGTATGCTTGAAATTCCCTAGGGCCGTAGATACAGCAATAAGGAGAGCTCGGCTAGCAGTACAATTAAGGAAGAATGGACATCTCTAAAAAAGGACAGTCACAGAAGGTGGAAAGAAAAATGTAGGTATAAAGCAGATAACTACGGAGAAACCATGGGTAACAGAAGAAATACTTCATATTGATTTTATCCATACTGGATGAGAGGTCGTGGTTGTGAATGTCAATGTTAAAAAATATATCGGCTCAACCACTTGTTTATAGTGTAGAACACTAAGATTGACGCGTTTCGGAAGTCAAGCTTATTATCATCAGAATAATAAAAAGTAACAGGTTCTTTTACTTTTTATTATTCTGACGATGAAAGCTTGACTTCTGAAACGCGTCGATCTTAGTGCTTTACACTATAAACAAGTGGTTGAGGCGATATATTTTTTAACATAGAAATACTTCAGTTGATCGATGGAAGATGGAAGTACAAAAGTTTTAAGGGAAATTTAGGCCTACAGAAATATAAGTCGCTGAGGAATGAAATAAATAAGAAGTGCAGGCAAGCTGCATGAAAAATGTGTAGAAATCTAGAAACAGATGGTTGTTGGAAGGACTGGCTCAGCATGTAGGAAAGTCAATAGAACCTTCGGTGAAATTAAAAGCAAGGGTGGTAAAATTAAGAGTGCAACGGGAATTGCACTGCTAAATACGGAGAGAGCGGATACGTGGAAAGAGTACATTGAAGGCCTCTGTGAGGAGTAAGATTTGTCTGATGTGCTAGAAGGAGAAACATTAGTCGATTTAGGAGAGTTAAGCGATCTAGTATTAGAATGAGAATCTGAGAGAGCTTTGGAGGACTTACGATCAAATAAGGCAGAAGAGATAGGTAACATAACATCACAATGTCTAAAATCATTGGGAAAGATGGCAACAAAACGACTATTCAAGTTGGTGTTTGGAATGTATGAGTCTGGCTACATACCATCTGACTTTCGGAAAAAAATCATCCAAACAGTTCCGAAGAGAGCAAGAACTGACAGGAGCAAAAATTATCGCACAATCAGCTTAACAGGTCTTGCTTTCAAATTGCTTACAAGAATAATATACAGGAGAAAGGAAAAGAAAACTGAGGATGAGTTAGATGACGATCAATTTGGTTTTAGAAACGGCAAAGGCACCAAAGAGACAATTCTGACGTTGCGGTTCATATTGGAAGCAAGGCCAAAGAAAGCCCAAGACGGGTTCATAGGACTTGTCGACCCGTAAAAAGCGTTCGACAATGTGAAATGGTGCACTATGTTCGAAATTCTGAGAAAAATACGGGTCAGCTACACGGAAAGAGGGATAAGACACAGCATGTACAAGAGCCAAGAGGCAATAATAAAAGTAGGCGGCCAACAACGAAGTGCTCGGGTTGAAAAGGGTGTTAGACAGGGATGAAGTCTTTCGCCCCTACTGTCCAATGTGTACACCGAAGAAGCAATGATGGAAATAAAAGAAATTTTCTGGAGTGGCATTAACATTCAAAGTGATAGGATATCAATGACATGATTCACTGATGACATTGATATCCTGAGTGAAGGTGAAGAAGAATTACAGGTTCTACTGAATGAAAAATGTTCAAATGTGTGTGAATTCCTAAGGTACCAAACTGCTTAGGTCATCGGTCCCTAGACTTAACACACTACTTAAGCTAACTTAAACTAACTTATGCTAAGAACAACACACACACACACCCACCCATGCCCGAGGGAGGACTCGAACCTCCGGCTGGAGGGACGCGCAGTCCGTGACACGACGCCTCAAACCACACGGCCACTCCGCGCGGCTCTGCTGAATGGAATGAATATACTAATGGGTACAAAATATGACAGGAGAGTAAATCGAAGAAAGACGAAAGTAATTTAAGAGTAGTAGAAATGACAACAGCGAGAAACTTAACATCAGCATTGCTGGTCACGAAGTAGATGGAGTTAGGAATTCTGATACTGCTACCTAGGCAGTAAAATAATCAATAAAGGACCGAGGAAGGAGGATATCAAAAGCAGACTAGCACTGGCAAAGAGGGCATTCCTGCCCAAAAGAAGTCTACTAATATCAAATAGAGGACTTAATTTGAGGAAGAGATTTTTGAGACTTCACGTTTGGAGCATAGCATTGTATAGTAATGAAACATGGACTGTGTAAAAACCGGAACAGAAGAGAATCGAAGCATTTGAATGTTGTGTCACAGACGAATGTTGAAAATTAAGTGGACTGATAAGGTAAGGAATGAGAAGGTTCTGCGCACAATCGGAGAGGAAAGGAGTATGTGGAAAACACTGCCAAGGAGAAGGGACAGGATGATGGGACATCAGGGAATGACATGCTTGGTACCAGAGGGAGCTGTATAGGGCGAAACCTGTAGAGGAAGACACAAATTGGAACACAGCCAACAAATAATTGAAGACATAGCTTGCAAGTGGCACTCAGAGATGAAAAGGTTGGCACAGGAGAGGAATTCGTGGCGAACCGCATGCCAGTCAGAAGACTAATGACTCAAAAAAAATTACGTTTATGCCTAAGTCTCCATCCATAATTTCTAAACTCCTCCTCCCCAAGCCCCCCCCCCCCCCCGCCTCCTTCCCATTTCACATTCCTCTGACAAGATGTCCTATTATACGATTTCGGCCTTACAGGCTATTTTCAAGCGGAGAAGGTGTTGATAAGTTGTACATTTACCCTGTTATTAAACTGCGATATAGCTGATCTGAAAGCCAGCACATAAAGTGCAATCGTCAGAATTAAAACCAGGAAGCCGAACTGCGTGCAGTGATAATAATATTTGTAACTAATGCCACTTTATAGGACATTATATGTGCTCGCTTTCTTTTTCAATTACCAACTTCCTCTCTTTTCCAATGCGATTCAGTCCCTCTTCAGTACTTATTCAATCTATTCAACTAATTTTGGACAATATTCTACACGACTGTACTTCATTTCTTCCGCCTGTGAACAGCTTCTGCACACCTCTCCCAACGCTGCTTCCAGCGCTGGAAAGCCCCTTTTGGTACGGCGCGCAGCTGCTCCATCGAATTACGCATAATGCCTTTCCTGTTCTGAAATCAGGTCCCTTTGACTTATCAGGTTATGGAAATGCCAAGAGTCACTCGATGCTGGCTCATGGAAATCGGGATTCTGACAAAGCACAGCCATGTCGCGTTTGGTCAAAAAACTCTGAACTGATTGAGAACCATGAGTGGATGTATTATAGTGGTGGAAGCGCCAATTGCCCGCTGTTCGCAGTTCCAGCCGTTTGCGTCTCCCTGCTTCACGAAGGCAACACAGAACCATTTCTCAGTACTACTTATTGACATTAGTATCATCTAGGTCGTACTTATGAAGGACAACTGCGTTGAAGCCAAAAGCATATCTTTTGGCTCCAACGAAGCGTTCCATCAGCGTGACTTCACATTGCTGCTGACCTGCCTCGCTTTTTTACGTCTCGGAGATGATGGCTGCTTCCTTTTCCACGACTGGAAAATTGTTTCTGGGTCGTACACATAAACCCAGAAATAATTATCAGCGATTGCTATGTGAATAAAGTTGCTATCACCGGACGAAATTACTTCAGATCAGTGTTTGCTACCTAGGCGAAGTTATTGCTGAGATGTCCCTGAGGTTCAAATGTTCCGTTAAAATGGAATTAATGTGTCAGCCACTAATATCAGTCTCCTCTGCAAAGTTCTCAGACCTTGATGTGAGTATCCTGTATCACCATGGTCCTTACGTATCTACATGATCAAAAACAACCTTATTTGTGTATGTTTAGGGCTTATGACAAAATGATAAATTCACCGGCAAAACGGCAAGTTTTTATTTCATCTCTCTGAACTTTAATTCTAATTCCTGATTTATCTTTGGCTTCCTTTACTGGTTGCTAGAAGATGACGTCGCCTTTGGGGAAGACATCAAGCATGAAAAGACATAGGTGGTCCGCAGCTGTCAGCGTGTCTTCTATACGTACCACAGGTCCCATTCAAATGCAGGAGAATGTCTCCCATAACATAATATTGCAGCCTGCGTCTGCGGGGCGCTGTACGTTTTGAGTCGCCGTTCACCTCGATGACGGCGTTTGCAGAGACGACCACCGACCTAATGTAGCAAAAATTTGATTCGCCCGAAAAGCCGACACGTTTCCATACACCGACTGTCGAACCCCGATGGTCCTTTCCCAGAGCAATTGTAACACGTGAACACAAAGGGGTGGTCTGCTGAGGAGCTCCATGTTCTACAATAAATAGTGTGCTCCGGAACACTTACGCATCCACCAGCATTGTGTCACTTCGGCAAATGTGCCACAGATCACCATCTATCCCACTTTACAGAACAGACAAGTCTCCGAACGTCACGTTTCGTTACGAGCTGTGGACGTCCAGCCATTTAGCGGCTGATGGTAGTTTCACTGTCATTCTACTTCTTTTCGTGGGTGCTCACGACAGTATCGCGTGTACATTCGACCAGCTTCGCCGTTTTCGAGATACTTGTTCACAGGCTCTGAGTAATAGTAATCCGCCTTTCGTCAAAGTCGCTTATCTCAATGTATTTCCCCATTTTCAGCCCGTACTCCGCTAGGATGGTCCCCCGTATGTATCTCCCCAGCTTTCATACGAGTGTTAGAACTTTAATACTGGCAACTATTTATTTACAGCTCGTACAAAATAGATACCTGCTTCAAAGTAATCATCAGCATTGTGTATAACCTGTCGCCAGCGATGTGTAAGTCGTAGATTACTCTTAGCAGTGCCAGTTGTGTTGACAGTTCGAGCGGCGCTGTCTATTGCCTGACGAATTTGTAGCAGGCAGTTCTGAAGCGAATGCCGTGAAGTGTTTCCTTCAGTATAGAAATCGAGTTGAACTTACGAGTGGGATTGAATCAGAGGAGTGCAATAGGTGGTATAGCACTTAGCAGCCCCAACAGTCAAACAAATCAGTAACAGCTTGCACTGTACGTGCTTGGGCATTGTCCTGAAAAATGATTGTCAGGTGCTGCAGAAAGTGTCATCACTTCTGTCTCTGTGCTGTTCATTTTTGGAACACAACCTACGACCAGCTTAGAGGCAGAAGTGATGACGCTTTCTGCAGGACCTGACCATCGGGGGCTGCTAAGTGCTATACCATCTACTGCACTCCCCTGACTTAAGCTCTCATAAGTTCAACTCGATTTCTAAACTGAAGGAAACACTTCACAGCATTCGCTTCAGAGCTGCTACAATTTCTTCGGGCAATGGAGCGCACCGCACTGTCAACACAACTGGCACTGCTGTGAGTATCCTACGATTTCTACATCGGTGGAAACGGGTTATACACGATGCTGGTGACTACTTTGAAGGTCAGTAACACTTTGAAACACGTATCTATTTTGTACGAGCTGTAAACAAACAGTTGTCACTATTAAAGTTCCAACCCTCGTACATTTGTTACCGCAAAGCTACCAATAAGAGTCCAACGTCGCCTTGGGCAGTGGTGGTAATGTTTTGGCTTATCAGTGTACACTGCAGCGGTTCCAGCAACCTGCTGCTTTTGTTTACAGAGTAAACGTCGGACTGCACCTGAATTTCGCGAGGAAGTACAAAATATCCGAGCAGCTACAATCTCTGTCCCAACAGTCACGCACCGTTAAAGCACGCGGAAATGATCCAAGGTGCTATACACTAAGTTTGAAGTATCTGGTAGTCATTGTCGAATGTCTGTTCGTCGACTTCGTGGAGAACGCGTGAAGAGTATATGTATGACACCAAGGATGATGTTTGGTGGGTGGTTGGTCATGGTGTAGGTGTCTTTTACAGGTTATTCAGTGCAACTACCGGAACATTAAAGAAGTAAGGATATCACAGGATACTGATCAACAGTGCAGTTCCATCTGCCAAGAAACTTATCGTCCGCCGAAGTGGCCGAGTGGTTCTAGTCGCTACAGTCTGAAACCGCGCCACCGCTACGGTCGCAGATTCGAATCCTGCCTCGGGCATGGATGTATGTGATGTCCTTAGGTTAGTTGGGTTTAAGTAGTTCTAAGTTCTAGGGGACTGATGACCAAAGAAGTTAAGTCGCATAGTGCTCAGAGCCATTTGAACCATTTGAACTTATTGGTCGTGGGTTTGTTCTGCAGCAGGACTGCGGTCACTAACATGCTTCTAAACTGCGCAGAGGATACGTCAATAGAAGTAAGAAATGTGGAGTACTGTAGAGTATGATTTGGCCTAGTCAGACACCTGACTTAAATTCTATTTAAACCTTATGGGATGAATTTGACAGGGACGCCAGAAAAATATGGTCATATGTTGGAGATCTATGGAATAGTTTTCAGATGCGTTGCATTGGAATATCTGCAACAGTAACACAAAATCTAATCTTCAGAATGATAAGAGTCTGTGCATCTGTTCTGAAGGCAAAGGTATGAGACTTTGAAGAGGCTAAAATCTAAATTATATTATATTGTACATAGTGAAACAGAGTAAAAATATTTATTTTGTTGTTATGTTTATATTGTACGATGTGTTTGTAGATATAAATTAAGAATGTAGCTTTTATGATTGGCGATCGAAAACTTTTCATCGGTAGTGTAGGTTTCTCAGAGATCTGTCATATTCCAGTCGCAGTACAAATCTCCCATCACATCTTCATTTAGTTCCTCTTTGTTTCTACAATATGCCTTCAAGACTCTCTATGTATTCCTTCCACCTTTCAACCTTCCCTTCTTTGCTTATTATGGACTAGCCACCTGACTGCATAACATTCACACAAGTGCTCCTCTTTTCTCCAAAGACCTCAAGTTTCCCTATCTTATCTTTCTTGTAGTTACATACTCTTCTACGACCTTCCATTTCTCCTCTAGCCATTCTCCCTTTGCCAGTTTCAACTTCATTTCATTCTCATTTTTCGACGTTTATTTTCCTTTTCAGCAGCTCCATATTTATGTTTTTTTTTCTCCTTTTGTCAATTAGAATCAGTATATGGCGCGGAGCTAAATGGCATTAATTCAGCAACAGTAAAAACTATCGCACCCTCCGTGGCACTTGTTGAGAGAAAGCAAACATTTACGGCGGTATCAGTGCCACACGATAGTCTTGCCTGTTATACATAAAAGCATTTCCCTCTACATCGGCAAAATGTAATCCCTGGGTCCCCTCTGGCGTGGCCGGAAGCAGATTCCCTGGACGCAAAGTCAGCATAGCCTGTGGCAACTCTAGCGGAACCCCGCCGATTTATTGCCTCTGAACGGACAATCAAGGGCGGCGCTTAATCAGCACCTGCCAGCTTCCACCTCTCCCTGCTGTGAGCAGACCAGCCTCCAGCAGGATGAACAAGCGAGAATTTAGCGCTCCCAGCTCTGTCAGCATTATGTCTTACAGCAAAAGCAATTTACATCGCGTTTGCTTTAATCCTACCGAAAAAACACATATAACCATACCAAACAACCACTTCCACCTAATAAAATTGAATTAGTTCAGATTTTTTTTTAATTATTAGATCGAACCGATCACCTAATGGAAGGTAGGTAGATGAGACAAGAACACTTGCGAGAGCAACATGGATGCCTATAGAGGGGAGGGACAAAATAAAACGCACAGCATCCACTTATAGTACATTTTTTTGCACACTGGAACCACTGCATACGTGTAAATATTGCGACCAGACTGCTTCGCCCAGGTGTATTGTACGCTTTGTTCTGCGACGGTTAACACAAACCATTGGTGAAATGTGTGATCTCTCAGATATAAAAAAAAAGTCGGCAACTCGCGATTAGCGGGAGCATCCGTGACGAAAACGGCTGAACCGTTTAACGCTTAGCTTCTCAGGTTATTTTTTGTCACACTCGGTCCCAGGTGCGACCTGACCGATCGCTATGTTTAAATAGCCATAAAATTGCATTCAGCAGTTTCAGTAAAGCAGTTCAGTTGTTCATGTAAAAAATATTCAAATATGTTCAAATAAATTTTAAAGTTTATTTTACGGAAAGAAACGCATTTACATAAAAAACTGCACAAAATGAATATAATGTTACATGACAATGTTAATGCTACGAAGATTCAAATACACTGAACTTTAAATTTTACTTGTTGCTATATGTTTATTGTTTGTTATGCATGTAACAATAAAAACGTTAAAAAACACCCATAAAACATACAAAAAGAATGAAAATTACACTAGCGATTTTCAGGTTTTAGTTTTCTTCTCATAAGTTTTCTTTGCACTCGCTGGAAATTTTTGTAGAGAGATCAAGCCAGATTGATTTCTTGCAACAATTAAGTTTACTTGCAGAGGCCGACAAATATAAGACGTCTTCCCCCTTCTTTTTTGGGGTCACAGGTGAAGCATGTTTTGCGTTTTTTCAGTCGTTTTACAACGGCTACTACTCTTGGTTCTGCTACATCCAAAACACGGTGAATGGGTACACGAAGGTCACGGGCTACGTGATATTGTTGACTCACTTGTTTTATCTGGGGTGTCACCAAGGATTTTTTGCGACCTTCTTAAAAAAAATTAATATGTATTACCTTAGTATCGTCTCTGTAGGAATTGTAAGGACAAATGCATTCACCTCACTTACGTCCAACATGCGGAAAAACAACGCCATTGGCCATCGTTGGAAGAGGCGACCAGCGATATTTGTCTCAGAAAAACATATTTCTAGCAGAAACTTAAGCTAAAGATTCAGTCCGTACAATTCTGTCTTCATCCCTTTGGTCACTTACTTCATTCAAGGATTTCACAGGTGGCAAAAAGAAATTCGTCTTCACTTTCGCAGTGTTCCTGTTCTGAATTATGTTCACTTTCAATTTCGTTGTCACTATCTAATCCAACATCTCTTCCTAGCCGCGCGGGATTTGCCGATCGGTGTAGGACGCAGCAGTCATGGACTGTGCGGCTGGTCCCGGCGGAGGTTCGAGTCCTCACTCGGGCATGGGTGTGTGTGTTTGTCCTTATGATAGTTTAGGTTAAGTAGTGTGTAAGCTTAGTGATTGATGACCTTAGCAGTTAAATCCCATAAGATTTCAGACACATTTGAACACTTGAAATCTCTTCCTAAACAGTCCTCCAACCTTTTTAAATCAGTATCCTCAAAGGCAGGGTCCGTAACATGAACAGCAGATGAACACCTAGCTGCTGAATTCATAATGCAAAATCCCAGGTGCGGTCTCTCAGACTGCTGGGACGGAGAAAGCAGTAATAGTATAGTTTCATGTCACATTAAACTGGCTACTGAGAAAGGAAACCACTGCAACTTCGGGAAAGAACAGAAATGATGCAGTTTTCTACCCACCCCTGTGCCTTAGCAACGGAGTGACCACAAACGCTAACGGTCTGTGAGACCGCACCTGGGACGTTAAGGATTAATGTTTCACGAGCAACAGTATCCGCAGTAATGACACCACAGACAAATAGGGTTAAAACAACATCAGCGAAGAGAAACAGTGGGCGAAAACTGAAATTTACTTGCAGAGGCCGACAAGCATTAAAAGGATTGTGGTCAGACAATATAAAACTACAGCGACAAAAGTGACTGCAGAATTCAGCACTCACCTAAGTGTTGCCGTATCGACAAATAATAACAGAAGCCAACGCAAGCTGCTGAAAAAAGTGGACCCACGATCATAAAATTTGAACTCCTGAGGACTGGAAGAATGTGATATGATCCTGTGACTCATCGTTCATACTGCTTCCTACAAATGGCCGGATTTATGTATCGAGAAAGGTCTTCAATCCAGTCTGTCTGCTTCTTACAGTCAGCCGGCCGGTGTGGCCGAGATGTTCTAGGCGCTTCAGTCTGGAACCCCGCGACCGCTACGGTGGCAGGTTCAAATCCTGCCTCGGGCATGGATGTGTGTAATGTCCTTAGGTTAGTTAGGTTCTAAGTTCTAGGGGACTGATGACCTCAGACGTTAAGCCCCATAGTGCTCAGAGCCATTTGAACCCTTTCTTACAGTCAAGTATGGCAGAGGCTCCGTTACGATTTGTACTGCCATAGTACGGTATTCAGCTGGCCCTATCATAGCCCTAACTGGCTGGATTACAGCAAATGAATATCTCGATATCCTCGACAACGAAGTGCTTACTACTACTAGCATATTGCTGCTAAACATTGCCATATTCCAAGATGATATGGCGCCCATACACACTACCAAAAAGGTTCAGGTTTGGCTTGTGGAGCATCAGAATATCATCATCTTCCCTGGTCAGTACAGTTGCCAGACCCCAAAATTACTGAACCGATATGGGAAATTTTACAGAAAATATTGAGGAACCGATTTACTGCTCCAACATCGTTGAATAAATTGTCGGATGTTTTGGTACAATAATGGGAAAACATTGAACTGGAAACTATTCAGATACTCTGCGAATCTGTTCCGCTAAGAATTGCAGCTCTTCTTAAAGCCACTGATGCCGAAACTCCTTATCATAAAGAAATATTGTGTATATGTCAAGTGTTCACATTAATTTTTCCACTCACTGTAGCTAAAGACCCTATTGCTTTCAGGATAATGATGTTGATGAAAAGCCGATGTACATCTTTAGCGATACCTACATCAGTGAACGTCTCTGAACCTAGCGATACACCACGCCTTGGATAATGTGACTGACTGAGAACCATGGTTTACGTCTGTGGAACAGATGATGCAACATGTTTCTTTCTCGTATACAGTTGAGCCCACAACCCCCTAACAATTGATCTAGCCGAGGTTGGATGGCTTGGGTACGTCAACGATACAGATAGCCATACTGTATGTGCAACCACAACGTAAGGGTATCTGTTCAGAGGCCATACTTACCTGTGGTTCCTCAAGTGTGACAGCAACCTCTCCAGTAGTTGCAGGGACAGCATTCTAGATGACTGAATTAGCTGGTCGTCTAATCTTAGTCAACATGACCTTTCTGTGCTAGTTCTGCAAACGACTAAAGGCAAATGCAAGCCACAGCTTTTATTTTTCCTGAGTGCATGAGTTCTACTCTATGGTTTAATGATGATACCATCATCGGTGTAAATTCCGAAGGTAAAATGGTCCCCAATTCGGATCTCTGAGCGAACAGTACTCAGGAATCGGATGTCATTAGCAGAAAAAAAAAACAGCACTCTACGGGACGGAATTTGGAATCGTAGATTCCTCAATCTGATAGGAAGGTTAGAGATTTCAAAAAGGGAAATGGATAGGCTGAAGTCAGATGTTGAAGAGTTACTGAAGTGCAGTGGACAATTTCCAGCTTCTGGCCGGGTCTGCTTGGAACATAAGGCTGAAGTCAGATGTTGAAGAGTTACTGAAGTGCAGTGGACAATTTCCAGCTTCTGGCCGGGTCTGCTTGGAACATAAGCCTCTCCATTGTCTCCTGTCTTGCCACCGTCTCTCGTCTTCAGCTTGGTACAGTCTTCTTTCTTCTGGACGCATTCCTACACTCCTCTCAACCATCTGTCAGTCTTCCTAGTTGTCTTTTTTCTTCCAGTTTCATCTTGTGTGTCCTCCTTCGTATCCTCTTCTCCTCTGTTCATGTGAGTACGAAGTTATAAATAACAAATCAGATCGGGTAACGCAGTAGTATGTCTAACAACGAATGATAAAATAGCAATGCCGGTAAGCTACTACGAACCACGTAGTGAGCACATTACTGTAGACAAGATAGACACGTAACCATCACCCACCACAGTAGCACAAATTTATTTTCCAACAAGCAACGCAGGAGCTGCAGAAATTGCGCAATTGTATAAAGAGATACGAGAGATTTTTATATAGTTAAGGAAGACGAATATTGAATTGTGGTTGGCAAATGGGATTCCACAGTGAGAAAAAGGGAAGGAGGAAAAATAGTAAAGAAACTGGAAGGAAAGAATGAAAGAGGAAGTCCCTGCTAGAAATTTGTACGGAGCGTAATTGAATTATTGCTAACATATGGTTAATAAGCCATGTAAGAATATTACATATGTGGAAGAGACCTGAAGATACTGAAAGGTTTCAGATTTGTTATATAATGATTAAATAGAGATTTCGGAACCAGATTTTAAACTGTAAGACTCATCCAGAGGTAGATGTGGTTTCGACCACAATTCATTGGTTATGAATATCAGATTAAAACTGCGGGAAATGAAGCAAGCGAAAGGAATACAAACATAAAAAATGAAATTAATAGATAATGCAAAACTATAAAATAGAAATGGCAAAACGTAATATTTAAAAGTTGTATGAATAAGCATGGGAAAGGTACACACCACCTATAGGAAAACTGAAGAGATTTTTGGGGAAAAGAGAAGCATTAGTGCGAATTTAAAGAGCCCAGATGGCAAACCAGATCTAAACAAGCAAAGCAAAGTTGAAAAGTGGAAGAAATATACACTAGGCTATACAAGGGAGACGAATTTGAACGAAATGTTATAGAAAGGAAGAGGAAGTAAATTAAGACGAGATGGGAGGTATGATACTGTGAAAACTATTTGACAGAACATTGAAGGACCCAAGTGAAAACAAGAACCCTGGAGTAGACGACATACTCTCAGAAGTACTGAGATCTTAAGGAGCGACAGTTTATAGCATTTGTAGAGTTAGAGAAAGCGTTTGGAAAAGTTGGTTAAATACACACTTCGAAATTTTGAATGTCATCTCCATAATAAGATATTCTTCCTATTGGTAGGTTTCTGACACCATTGCTGTTTCCATCCGATGCCGTTCCAGGCAAACTGCTTCACAGTCTGATGTCTTCCTCTTTTTTACTTAATCTAGCATCTTTACTCTCCCATACTTCCACAGTACCTTCGATAGATGACGTCAGGATTCTTTTTTCGCGCAGTGTATCTCCCACCCAGCCTCTTATCTTTTTCTAACCACTTTTAGGAGAATTCTTTTTTCATTTCCAATACTTCTGAAACATCCCCTTAAAGACATTAATGAATTACTGTGCTGATAAACCTCTTACATTATTTGATTTTCAAACAGCCGAGCAGAACTGAACGTACTCAGACTTTTCGCTCTTTACTTATTCTGATCAACACTAAACTGACACACAATATTTTTAGCGCAACGCAATCTGACTTTCAAAAATCCCTACAAAAGAACAGTCCTGACTAACATTAGCCTATAAGTTTCACAAATCTCTTACCTAACAAAAATCTTCGTTACTCGAATTACTGCAATACAGCGAGCGCCACTACTACCAGCTAAATAAAAGATTCAAACTACTGAAGGCACTAACTACTGATAGACATAGTTAGCAAATGAAAGATTTTGATAGAGAACAAACAATGTATTTACCTCAATAATGTCCAAAAGTGATGATATATATATCAGTCCATGATATCCAATATTACAAATTTACTCTGTCTGATGGACACGTGTCCAGATCGTCCGCTCTCAAAATTCCGCCATCTCTCTCCTCACATCCACCACTGCTGGTGGCTCACCTCCAACTGCGCAACGCTACGCGCTGTTAACTGCCAACAGCCCAACACTACAATAGCGAATATTACAACAATGCCACCCAGCCACAGACTGCACACAGCACAGCCAGTGATTTGCATACAGTGCGCTACGTGGCGTTACCAGTATAAAAACCTAAACAGCCTACTTACACTTCATTGTTTTCCACTTTATCCATCCAACTGATTTTCTCCAATCTCCACCTAACTCACATCTCGAATGCTTCATTTTGATCTCTTTCTCTGTTCCTCAATGTCCATTTAGATTAATTCAGGTTCAGTTTTCATTACATAGACACGAAGATGAGATGATTCTCTTGGGTGTGGAAAAAGTCAGGAAGTACCTGTATAACACAAAATATATGAAACATCTGTCTATAGTTCTCATTACCCTGATCATTTGTCAGTTGATTGTCAAACTATGCGAATACATTACAGTAAATTGGAACTGCCAATGTTTACAAAATTGATACGCTGTCAGAATGAAACATAGTTACGTACTTTTAATTAATTTATCATACGCAAAATATCTAATCTTGATTGTTGTAATCAAGTGCTGTCAGAACTTAAATCTAACAGACATTTTTACTTAAGGTAGTCTAACAGGCCCTGTTAAGATATTCATCTGCAAAGTAGAAGGAGTTGCCTATCAAAAAGTCTTTCAAACTCTGTTTAAACTGTTATTAATTCATAAACCACATTTTTAATGGTTGCTGGCAATTTATTGAAAATGTGTGTTCCTGATTTATTATCCTCCTGTATTCAGATTTAATAGATTTTTATCCTGACAAGTTTCAGCATTTAACACAAGATGCTTCATGTCATGATTAGATAACCCATTTACTATTGCTTGTGTTTTCACAGCTCTGCAGAAAAAGGCGTTATATGAAGCTTGTAACCAATTTTTTTCTTAACTCCAGTCGATTGGTGCATAAGGAGCTTTTTCTGGAAAGCTTTCATTGCTTTAATCTTGCTTCTTTTTCGCTCATTCAGTCATCAGTTACCACACTCCCCAAATATCTATAAAGTGGATCCTGTTCAATCTGACCTGTTGTTTTCACTTCTAGATCCTGTTGCAATTCTTCTTAAAGTCCGAATAGTATCTATGTCAGAGATATTGTTTCATCTGCAAGCAACACCATGTCATCAGCAAATCTGATTCAGTCGATCTTGTGGTTTCCTAGATTAGTTTCGATTAGATTTACTATCACTCCAATTGCTACGTAGTGAGGAGGTCCTCCAGCATGTAGAACATGTCAGAAGAACAATAATACATGGCAAATATTTACAACTAAAAAAATAAGCTAATATACCTTCCAAAGGTCCCAAGTGCAATGATCGTCAATTTTTTTTTCGTGAAAACTATATCTAAGGATCATTTTTAACAGTCATTTACTAAGATCGCATTAATGCACTAAATTTAAAATTTACAAAATGTTTTGCTTTTTATAAGGTAATAAACATACAATAGAACTGCTGCAATACTTATTTACAATAAACACATTACTGCACTGAAATGGTGCAGAAGTTAGATATACACTCCTGGAAATGGAAAAAAGAACACATTGACACCCGTGTGTTAGACCCACCATACTTGCTCCGGACACTGCGAGAGGGCTGTACAAGCAATGATCACACGCACGGCACAGCGGACACACCAGGAACCGCGGTGTTGGCCGTCGAATGGCGCTAGCTGCGCAGCATTTGTGCACCGCCGCCGTCAGTGTCAGCCAGTTTGCCGTGGCATACGGAGCTCCATCGCAGTCTTTAACACTGGTAGCATGCCGCGACAGCGTGGACGTGAACCGTATGTACAGTTGACGGACTTTGAGCGAGGGCGTATAGTGGGCATGCGGGAGGCCGGGTGGACGTACCGCCAAAGTGCTCAACACGTGGGGCGTGAGGTCTCCACAGTACATCGATGTTGTCGCCAGTGGTCGGCGGAAGGTGCACGTGCCCGTCGACCTGGGACCGGACCGCAGCGACGCACGGATGCACGCCAAGACCGTAGGATCCTACGCAGTGCCGTAGGGGACCGCACCGCCACTTCCCAGCAAATTAGGGACACTGTTGCTCCTGGGGTATCGGCGAGGACCATTCGCAACCGTCTCCATGAAGCTGGGCTACGGTCCCGCACACCGTTAGACCGTCTTCCGCTCACGCCCCAACATCGTGCAGCCCGCCTCCAGTGGTGTCGCGACAGGCGTGAATGGAGGGACGAATGGAGACGTGTCGTCTTCAGCGATGAGAGTCGCTTCTGCCTTGGTGCCAATGATGGTCGTATGCGTGTTTGGCGCCGTGCAGGTGAGCGTCACAATCAGGACTGCATACGACCGAGGCACACAGGGCCAACACCCGGCATCATGGTGTGGGGAGTGATCTCCTACACTGGCCGTACACCTCTGGTGATCGTCGAGGGGACACTGAATAGTGCACGGTACATCCAAACCGTCATCGAACCCATCGTTCTACCATTCCTAGACCGGCAAGGGAACTTGCTGTTTCAACAGGACAATGCACGTCCGCATGTATCCCGTGCCACCTAACGTGCTCTAGAAGGTGTAAGTCAACTACCCTGGCCAGCAAGATCTCCGGATATGTCCCCCATTGAGCATGTTTGGGACTGGATGAAGCGTCGTCTCACGCGGTCTGCACGTCCAGCACGAACGCTGGTCCAACTGAGGCTACAGGTGGAAATGGCATGGCAAGCCGTTCCACAGGACTACATCCAGCATCTCTACGATCGTCTCCATGGGAGAATAGCAGCCTGCATTGCTGCGAAAGGTGGATATACACTGTACTAGTGCCGACATTGTGCATGCTCTGTTGCCTGTGTCTATGTGCCTGTGGTTCTGTCAGTGTGATCATGTGATGTATCTGCCCCCAGGAATGTGTCAATAAAGTTTCCCCTTCCTGGGACAATGAATTCACGGTGTTCTTATTTCAATTTCCAGGAGTGTATAAGTTGGTTCGGCTGAAAATTCACAATGGAGTAGAACGATCTGGCCACCAATCAATCCTTTATACTTCTCTTAAACTGAATTTCATTGGTTGTTAAGCTTTTTATGACTGCTGGCAAGTTATTGAAAATGTGTGTTCCTGAATAATGCACACCTTTTTGTAGAAGAGTAAGTGACTTTAAATCCTTGTGCAATTATTCTTATTTATAGTAGTGTTCACAAGAACTGAGCAGTTGGCTTGAAAAAGCGATATATTTCAAATGACAAATTTCAGTACGGAATAAATATATTGGGAAGCAGTAGTTAGTATCCCTTGTTCTCTAAACAGGCTCCTGCAGAATGTTCTTGAGTTCACACTATATATAACTCTTATTGCACGTTTTTGTGCCCTTCAAACTTAAGCATGGCTTGATGAATTATCCCCATTAATAATCCCATATGGAATCTTCTTTTTTTCCTTCTAGCGTCTCCATTAACTAGTCTTCAATATACAAGGTGATCAGAGATAGTGAAATAAGGCAACCTTATCTTACTTCTCTTTCTATTTCAATCCAGTCTGTTATGCCGTTTCTTAGATTCATGATTGCTACTTGCCTTATGTTTAAGTCCTTAATTAGTCTCCTGTCCTTGGATTTCACCTTCTTCAGTTTTAGAATTCCTATCAGTTTGTCACATTTCACTCGGTCAAAGGCCTTTTCTAAACCTATAAATCACTAACTCATTCCTTATCATCTTTCTGTATATCTTTTACCGACCATTCAAATTAGTCCAGTAGCTTGTCTCCTATCTTTCTGTTTTCTGAAACGATATTGCACTTCCCTTACATTCTCTTCCATTACATATACCAATCTACTATTCAATACCCTCAGTATAATTTTGTCAGCCGGAGAGATTGTACTTGTTGTTTTGTACCCTGTATATTTCTTTGTATCTGATTTTTTGGGGGTTGAAAGCACCATTCTCTCGACAAAGTCGTCTGGTCGTGTACCACTTTCGTATATCTCACTGCACAAAACTGTCATTTCTCCTGTGCCATTTTAATCCACAAAGTGAAACGATCCCTTAGGAAGACCATCCAAACCAACAGATGTACCTCTCTTACCACTTCTGCTGGAACAAGACAACAGTTATGAGGGTCGAAGGACATGAAAGGGAAGCAGCGGTTGAGAAGAGAGTGAGATAGGCTTTGTAACCTATCCCCAGTGTTATTCAACCCGTGAAGAAAACATTTGGAAATTGGATTAAATTTCACGAAGAAGAAATTAAATTTTTGAAGTTTGCCGATAATGTTAAAAGGGAGCAGGAAGAGCACCTGAAAAGAATGGACAGTTTCTTGAAAAGAATTTATAAATGTAACAAAAAATAATGGTGAGCCAGGGTGTGGATCGTATGTTCGAAAATGTTACAACGCTACTTTCCCCCCCCCCTCCCCCCTCCCTCCCCTGGATTCATCCGAAAAAATGTCGTTTTGCCATTCGTGCACCCAGGTTCGTCATTGAGTACACCATCGCAGGCGCTCCTGTCTGTGATGCAGCGTCAAGGGTAACCGCAGCCATGGTTTCCGAGCTGATAGTCCATGCTGCTGCAAACGTCGGCGAACTGTTAGTGCTGATGGTTGTTGTCTTGCAAACGTCCCCATCTGTTGACTCAGGGATCGAGACGTGGCTGCAAGATCCGTTACAGCCGTGCGGATAAGATGCCCGTCATCTCGACTGCTAGTGATACGAGGCCGTTGGGATCCAGCACGGCGTTCCGTATTACCCTCCTGAACCCACTGATTCCATATTCTGCTAACAGTCATTGGATCTCGACCAACGCGAGTAGCAATGTCGCGATACGATAAACCGCAATCGCGATAGGCTATAATCCGACCTTTATCAAAGTCGGAAACGTGATGGTAGGCATTTCTCCTCCTTACACTAAGCATCACAACAACGTTTTACCAGGCAATGCGGGTCCACTGCTGTTTGTGTATGAGAAATCGGTTGAAAACGTTTCTCATGTCAGCACGTTGTAGGTGTCGCCATCGGCGCCAACCTTGTGTGAATACTCTGAAAAGCTAATCGTTTACATATCACAGCACCTTCTTTCTGTCGGTTAAATTTCTCGTCTGTAGCACCTCATCTTCGTGGTGTAAAAATTTTAAAGGCCAGTAGTGTAGTAGAGAAAACGCAAGCGTTAGCGAAATTTTAAAAAGAAGGTCTGTCGGCGTGAGTTTTATTTGCTTTCCTGGGAAGACAACAGCTGCAACTGCAGTATAACATCCCGCATTGGCTTCATAAACAGCACTGTCGTATTGAAAACATTTGGCGAATCTAAAACGTGTAGTCAAATGAAAACGAGAGAGATGGGAAAAAATTAAGTGAACAATTAATTATCTCAAAAGTAATCACCATTACTGTTAGTACCTTTATCCCACAGCGAGGTAAGAAGGTCAACGCCTTCATGAAAATAAATGTTTGCAGTTGCCTACAGGACCATGATAGTACCCTTGTGTGCATCTCTTCGACGGAAGTAAATGGACGGTCATGAATGTCTTTCTTCAGTGCTCCAAAAAACATAGAAATTGCATGGAGAGAGATCGGGACTGTATGTAAAACGTTAAGGCCTTCCCAGCGAAACTTCTGCAGCAGGTCGAAACAACGTTGGCAGCATGAGGGCCCTTTCATAGGATGGCAGGGTTGTTTCAACTAAGCTGCAGAAGTTTCGCTGGGAAGCCCTCACACATTCTCCATAAGTCTATTAACATATATGGCCAATGCTTGTAAAACAATAAACTGTTTACTTAAAAAAGCATGGTGCGAGCTGAAGGACTAGAAAGCTAAAAAAGCACTATTAAAATGTTCAGTTTTTGTCTTTTTCCAAATATATCTAGACTTGAAGGTGTAGCAATAATTTGAAATAAAGACCTTTATGAAACGTAGAAAACTTGCATAGCCTACAGAACTGGATGTATTCATCGAACTCCTCCAGACAGACCTAAATTATTTGTAACCGTTAGATGTGCTAGGAATGGAATACGTTATATTTTGTACTATACCTGACATAAACATAAATCATTTGGAGTTAAAACGCTATCTAAAGGAAATTGTACTTAAAGGGGCCATATAGGTGTTGCGCTAGTAAAATGGGGTGCCAAGCATATAGTGGACATTCTAAACTGATTCAGCAGTGTACACTAGAAATTGCAATTACAGTGGAAAATGAACGAGACAAAAGTATCAAGTACCTGTACTTCAATACCACAAAAAACAACAATACATGCACATTTAAATACAACTGCAGGAAAAATGCAATAACCAACATGACAGTCCTTGCAACTTCACCCATCAACTATAGCCACACACAAACCCAATACAGCACACCGATTTGGCGATGTAGAGCAAAATCTCAGTGATCCACCAGCTATTTAAAGGTCATAAAATACACTCCTGGAAATTGAAATAAGAACACCGTGAATTCATTGTCCCAGGAAGGGGAAACTTTATTGACACATTCCTGGGGTCAGATACATCACATGATCACACTGACAGAACCACAGGCACATAGACACAGGCAACAGAGCATGCACAATGTCGGCACTAGTACAATGTATATCCACCTTTCGCAGCAATGCAGGCTGCTATTCTCCCATGGAGACGATCGTAGAGATGCTGGATGTAGTCCTGTGGAACGGCTTGCCATGCCATTTCCACCTGTAGCCTCAGTTGGACCAGCGTTCGTGCTGGACGTGCAGACCGCGTGAGACGACGCTTCATCCAGTCCCAAACATGCTCAATGGGGGACAGATCCGGAGATCTTGCTGGCCAGGGTAGTTGACTTACACCTTCTAGAGCACGTTGGGTGGCACGGGATACATGTGGACGTGCATTGTCCTGTTGGAACAGCAAGTTCCCTTGCCGGTCTAGGAATGGTAGAACGATGGGTTCGATGACGGTTTGGATGTACCGTGCACTATTCAGTGTCCCCTCGACGATCACCAGAGGTGTACGGCCAGTGTAGGAGATCGCTCCCCACACCATGATGCCGGGTGTTGGCCCTGTGTGCCTCGGTCGTATGCAGTCCTGATTGTGACGCTCACCTGCACGGCGCCAAACACGCATACGACCATCATTGGCACCAAGGCAGAAGCGACTCCCATCGCTGAAGACGACTCGTCTCCATTCGTCCCTCCATTCACGCCTGTCGCGACACCACTGGAGGCGGGCTGCACGATGTTGGGGCGTGAGCGGAAGACGGCCTAACGGTGTGCGGGACCGTAGCCCAGCTTCATGGAGACGGTTGCGAATGGTCCTCGCCGATACCCCAGGAGCAACAGTGTCCCTAATTTGCTGGGAAGTGGCGGTGCGGTCCCCTACGGCACTGCGTAGGATCCTACGGTCTTGGCGTGCATCCGTGCGTCGCTGCGGTCCGGTCCCAGGTCGACGGGCACGTGCACCTTCCGCCGACCACTGGCGACAACACCGATGTACTGTGGAGACCTCACGCCCCACGTGTTGAACAATTCGGCGGTACGTCCACCCGGCCTCCCGCATGCCCACTATACGCCCTCGCTCAAAGTCCGTCAACTGCACATACGGCTCACGTCCACGTTGTCGCGGCATGCTACCAGTGTTAAAGACTGCGATGGAGCTCCGTATGCCAGGGCAAACTGGCTGACACTGACGGCGGCGGTGCACAAATGCTGCGCAGCTAGCGCCATTCGACGGCCAACACCGCGGTTCCTGGTGTGTCCGCTGTGCCGTGCGTGTGATCATTGCTTGTACAGCCCTCTCGCAGTGTCCGGAGCAAGTATGGTGGGTCTGACACACCGGTGTCAATGTGTTCTTTTTTCCATTTCCAGGAGTGTAGTTCTCTTTTAAGGACTGTAGATAAACAGGGTGGTCAGAAACAGTCTGAAAAGCTTGTAAGGCTGTTGAAGGGTTGGTGGTGAGACAAATTATTGTAAGGAAAAATCTCGACACGTTGTACCGAATCCCATTTAATTAGCATTGAAGTTCGCCAGTCGTGTTCTTGAACGAGCAAATTCAAGCAGCGAGCCTGAGACAGCGTCGCCAAACGTGTTCTTCCCTTGGTTTGCTCACCTAGCTTAAATGTAGCACGTCCGAAAGAAGGACGTTTTAACCGGTAATGAGCATTTGAACAAGTGGTAACTCATGGACCCACGAATGTCTGTGCGTTACCGCATTTTAGCGTGTGCAAGTGTTTGAATTTACGCGCAGAATGACCTGATCATCTAACGTCAACGGTGATGAAATTGGAAACGGTGCAACGCAACGAATTTTTTTGTCTCAACCTTCCCTGCGACTGGGCGGCGCGGTATGAGGCATCTTACCACGGTCAGCCCGGCACCCGGCCCGGCATGAGTGTGTGTGTTGTCCTCAGCGAAAGTTAAAGTTACATTAAATTGTGTGCAAGCCTAGGGACCAATGACCTCAGTAGTTTGGTCCCAGACGAACTTATCACAAATTTTCCAGAGACTGGTTTGATGCAGCTCTCCGTGCTACTCTATCCTGGGCAAGCCTCTTCGTTTCCGAGTAACTACTGCAATCGACATTCTTCTAAATCTGCTTAATGTATTGATCTCTTGGTCTCCCTCTATGATTTTTAACCCTCACACTTCCTTCCGATACTAAATTGGTGATTGCTTGATGCCTCAGAATGTGTCCTACCAACCGATCCTTTCTTCTAGTCAGGTTGTACGACAAATTTTTTTTTACCGAATTCTATTCAGTACCTCCTCATTAGTGACGTGATCTAATCATCTAATCTTCAGTATTCTCCTGAAGCACCACACCTCAAAAGCTTCGACTCTTTCATTGTCTAAACTGTTTATCGTCCATGTTTCACTTCCTTACATGGCTACGCCCCATACAAATACTTTCAGAAAGGGCTTCCTGACACTTAAATCTATACTCGATGTTAACAAATTTCTCTCTTCAGTAAATGGTAATTTGTGCCAAGAATTCGAATCCAGGTCTGCTGCTCACCAGGCAATTACGTTAACCACTACTTCACCCTGGCACAAAAGCTTTGCACGACTCAACTGACTACCCTAGCATGTCTCCCTCTTAAGTCCACATTCCCACTCATGCCTCAGTGGGAGGGCGTAGTAGTTAGCGCATCTACCTAGTGATCAGGACACGAGAGTTCGAAACTCGGCCTTGCTAGAAATTTTCATTTGTTGCTTCAGTCTGCATATGTACTGTGCATGATGCTAAGATGCTATCTCAAACCAGCTGGAGAGCCTATGCTAAACTGTTCGAGTTTAAGGGGAATACCAAGTGGGCTGAAGTGTGAATGTAAATTTTGATTGAAAATTAATCAGTAAATTTCCTCAGAAGCTACGACGGCGTCCTTAAATAAGGAAAAAGGAAAACAATGAGACACAAAAAATTAACTTTGTAAATAGACATAAGAAAATTAAGATAAACATCCTCTGTCCCAAAGAATAGCAAATCATGCTCTGTGTACGTTTTGTAGTGTTATCTCTGTTGACTATACGTAAAAATATCTTTCTGACATTTTCTTCTTTTGCAATTGCTGTTTTCAACTTGTTCTACTTACAGTAAAACGTCTATGATGTTAAATATGTGTGAGCTCCAGCGTAAATCGACTATAAGAAAACCTCAAGTAGAAGTCTTTCCGAAATTCACCATTAACTCTAGACATAGATTGATGATTAAGCACAAAATTGAGCGTTTTTATATATAACAGTAAAAGCAACTGAACAACGCAGCCGGGCGCTGTGGCCAAGCAGTTCTAGGCGCTTCAGTCCGGAATAGCGCTGCTGCTACGGTCGCAGGTTCGAATCCTGCCTCGGGCATGCATGTCTGTGAGATCCTTAGTTAGGTTTAAGTAGTTCTAAGTGTAGGGGACTGATGACCTGAGATCTTAAGTTCCATAGTTTCCAAAATGAGATTTTCACTCTGCAGAGGAGTGTACGCTGATATGAAACTTCCTGGCTGATTAAAACTGTGTGCCGGACCGAGACTTGAACTCGGGACCTTTGCCTTTCGGGGGCAAGTGCTCTACTCTTGGAAACACCCCCCAGGCTGTGGCTAAACCATGTCTCTGTAATATCCTTTCTTTCAGGAGTGCTAGTTCTGCAAGGTTCGCAGGAGAGCTTCTGTAAAGTTTGGAAGGTAGGAGACGAGGTACTGGCAGAAGTAAAGCTGTGAGGACGGGGCGTGAGTCGTGCTTGGGTAACTCAGTTGGTAGAGCAGTTGCCCGCGAAAGGCATAGGCCCCAAGGTGGAGTCTCGGTCCGACACAGCTTGAACCTGCCAGGAAGTTTCATGTCAGCGCACACTCCGGTGCAGAGTGAAAATCTCATTCTGGCAACACCCCGCAGGCTGTGGCTAAGCCATGTCTACGCAATATCGTTTCTTCCAGGAATGTTATTTCTGCAAGGTTCACAGGAGAGCTTCTGTAAAGTTTGGAAGGTAGGAGACGAGGTACTGGCAGAAGTAAAGCTGTGAGGACGGGGCGTGAGTCGAGCTTGGGTGGCTCAGTTGGTAGAGCACTTGCCCACGAAGTTTCAAGTCCCATAGTGCTTAGAGCCGTTTGAACCATTTTGAACAACGCAATAACTCACACAACAAATGGCAAATATACGAAAAACGCTCTTGAAAACGGCGATAATTTCCCTAAACCCGTCGTGCAAAAGATAACTAAGAAGGAAATAGTGACTGGTAGCAAAAAAGTTATTTTCTAAAGAAATCCTTTGTTTTTAATGCCGCAGTTTTTCCCCAACCGTTGCTAATGGATAAAATCGACACATGAAAACACTCGACAGGTATGAGGACGCTTACAACAGATGATTACAGCCAAACGAAGCGATCGATCTCGTGCGGAATGCGGTTAGGATTCGCAGCACGCCAACCCAGTGGCGCGTTCCGTCCTAGCGTGTTCTGTAGGCTAAGCAAGCAGAGCACGTATCGTGAGCCTGGGGTGTGATGAATGGTTCCCCCGTCCGCCGTTCGGTGGCCGAGGCGCCACCGGCGATCGCGCGCCGCGATAAATCCAGCCCCCAGCGTCGCGTGGCCGCTTTGTTTCTGCAGCCCGAAGCTGGACAATGGCCGCGGATTGCCCCTTCCACCCTCACTCCCGCCCTCTGCCGCGCAGACACGGCGCTGGCTACCGGCCAAGGAACGGAGAGGGGTGGCGCGAAGCGCGGCTCAGCTCCCCGCTGCCACTCGTCGCGTTCTTGCAGCCCCCTGCCCCCACCTCCTGTCCACACCCACCGCGCTGGCTGAATGGAACGGGCTCGTCACATACTTCCGTAATGAGGGCGGAAGGTGTTCGGCGCAGTATTTCGCGCGTGTTGTAAATTGCCCCGCCTCGTTCAAAGGGTTAAAAATGTGTCGAGGCTGAAATACGGCGCCATCGCTCACAGACGTCCCCCACCCCAACCGTCGCCGACCTGCAAAATTTCGTTTCATTCTCCGGAGTCGGCATCAGTTACCTTCCGCCGTCTATTTTCCTCACTTAGCAGGCTCGTCATCGTGTTTTCTCTTCCAGACGTGCAACGCAGGCGAAATGAAATTCGCAGACGCCTCTGTGAACCGAGTTGCCAGCGTTACGTCAGACGTATTGTCTTTCCACCCTGACAGCTGTAATTACGAGTGTGTTTCCGAGCATTCGTCAGGGGAACGGTGAAAAAGCCAGTCGTAGCTGTCACGATGTAATAATTATTGACGTCCGTCTACAGAGGGAAATTTTTTTAAAAACGTTGCCACTGTGCCAGCGACGGGTGCATCATTATAAACGTATGATGAACATGGAAGTGTGTTTCCTGGTGTGCACCATTTAATTCAATCGAATTCCCGTCAGTCAAGTTGGAATTTAGGATGTAGATGAAAAGCTCGATTGTGGTTGCACGGCAGGCTTTTTAGCAGCATCACCGTTAAGGCGAGGTAGGACGTCAAACGGGCAGACTTGGAGCAGGAGAGGCACCGCAGGACATTTTATTTTCTGCTGTTTATAGTTTTACAAATAAATTCATAAAACTTTGTCAGCATGACCAGGAAGGATTCAGGATTCACACTCATAGCAGTGAAAGTGCAAAAACATAACAAAATAATTTTTTTTAGTATGTAATTTCATCGTTTTCTCACTTACTGTTGGCTGCATCTATAACTATTGGTACAGGTACATTTTTCTTCACAAGTACGAGAGATTCTTTGATGAATTATGCACAGCGTTCAAACCATACTTACAGGTGTATGAAACTCTAGAATTTTCCAAATCTATTAAAAACTGTGGTAAAAATTGATATAATTATCTAGAAAATTTGATTTTTTTCTACACATAAAGTTTAAAACGTAACAGCCTATTCATTTTTTCATGAATTAAATAGATTCTAGAGTTTCAGACACCTGTAAGTATGGTTTGTATGCTGCGCAAAATTCACCGATAAGTCTATCTTACTTATGAAGAAAAGTGTACCTATAGCAACAAATGCAGCCAATAGTAAGTGAAGAAATGATGAAATTTCACATGTAAAAAAAAAATTTTGCTATGTGTTTGAACTTCCGCTGCTAAGAGTGTGAACCCCGGATCCTTCCTAGTCATGCTGACAAAGTTTTATGAAATTACTTGTAAAACTATAGACAGTGGAAATTAAAATGTCCTGTGGTGTCTCTCCTGCTCCAAGTCGCCCCGTTTGACGTCCTACCCTCCTTAAGTTAACAACAGTGCATTTCTCTTTCAACAGTTGCAAAAACTAGGCATCGATGACAAATACCAGCCGAATTTCTAGTGGGAAGACTAGCAATGCGCTGTGATGAAAGGTGAGGCGTAGCGCCGTATAACGATCCTGCCTTGGAGGCGGATAAGTTGGAGATGTGTCTCAGAGCTGGATAGTGATAGTTTATGTATCAGCCGATAGAGGGCAATATTGGATAGGGGGACTGACATTTTAGTTTCGATTTTGCCCACTAGAGTGCACTAAACTAATAGAATGTTTTTCATAAACTATTCTAGTATTTTCAAAAAGTGTTATTATGTCTTTTTGTGTATGTAAAATGTTATAAATGTGGTTTAGCAGTATGAATGATGCTTGAGTGTGGTTTAAGGTTAATATGAAGATTATTGTTTAACGCGTTATGTAGTAGGATTTAGTGTGGGAACATTTCGAAGAAGTATGGATATGGACAAAGGGGATTTTTGTGGAATAGATTTTTAAAGTAAGTTTATGGCAAAGGGAAAGTTAATTCAGGTATAAATTACAATAGTAAATAACTTTATGCATAAGCAAAACTTCAGCAAATTAGCTAATAACGTAGGTAAAAAGTGCAGTTGTAAGGTTTACTATTTTGCGATTGGTTATTGATGAAAAGAACGGATTGACGCGGGAGAGTGTTGTTTTGCTATTGGCTGTTGAGTAAAGTGACCAATGGTAAAGCAGTATTCTTCGCGCACCTTTCTCTGCTGGTAGAGAAGACTTAGAGTATTCTAGAGAGGAGTAGTAGCCTAGACATGAAACAGTTCGGACATGTGTAGTAGTAATTCCGATGGAAACGATAAGTTGCCCGATCTAGAAGCGTTTCATACATCAAAAGTGTGGTATAGTGACGGCATAATTATTCCGATAGGCGTGTAGAAATTTCAGAATTTTTAAGTGAATTTTGTGATGAGAAAAGACATGAATTCCTCGTGCCGCATTGAGCAGGTCGGTGGCAAATGTGTTAAGACTAGCACGGGCTTGGCAGTGATACTTGTTCACCTAAGTTTCAGAATATATTAATTGCGGACAAAATTCCTAAACTTTCATTTAGTGACAAAACTTTCTCATGAAACGTAGATTAGTGACTCAAATTACAGCCTGGTTCACGTCGACGTACATTAGGTTTCACTAGGCTTTCCTACTGATGGTCTGCTGAGACAATGTTCACAGGTAGGTGCAAGTCCGTCGTAAAGGGACGGAAAGAACCGTGTCGCCGCAAAGGCACTCACTAGTTGCGATAATTTACCTTTCACTTCCCAATTGTGGTTACACCACAGCCTGCCAGTATGCTATAACAGCTTCGGCACTTTCCAGGATAATGAGGGGTTGAGCGTGTAGGTGTGGAGTTCACAGTTTATCATCTCCGGACGTGACGCCACACACCGATGCTATGTTGTAATTGTTAGTGCATAGCGGGCAATGGTTAATGAGAACATCACGTGTGCTTGTACATGAAATGTATTCGCAGTTGCTATTACGGGGAACCATCAGCTGTGTAACTGAATGACAACATGGAGAATTTATGCCAGACTGGAACTCGAACCCAGATTATCGCAAGCGGTTGCCGTATCATTAGGAAATCCGAGCAAGACCCACAACCAGAAGCTAACTTCCATACGCTCAACTATAAGACTACAATCTGTACCCGTATACCCACTACGCATCTCCGAAACAACTTTCCATCGTACTACTGAATAACACAAGCCCTGCAATATCATATTTCTCCGCCGAAATGTGTCCCTTGTGCCGGACTATACACGATGAATGTACGAGTGCAGGTTGAACACAATTGGTTGACAACATATGGAAGTATGGTATGGCCCTGAGTCTTGGTCGGATAGCCTAATGGTAACGAACTGCTCGCGATACGCGGGAAATCCGGGTTTGAGTTCCGGTCCGGCACAAATTTTCACTGTCGTCATTCAACTGAACAGCTGACGCATGTCCCAAGGAACTTTGCATCGTATTTCTGGACAACGCAGGCGCTGCAAGTTCATATACATCGCACTTGTGCTCGTCTAGACTATTAATATTGAGTACGTACCATATGATTTATGGGTTTATTGTGTTAGATGATTATGACTGCAGTCATTTTTTAATGAAGGTAAGAAATACCGAAAGCATAATATTTTGCTGAAAGTATCGTTACAGTAATCAGCAATCGTACTACAGTTGTTCATGTTGCTGATAGTGTTGAATATTTGCGCTAAAAATACCTTCACACTCATTATTCCTTACACATGCCAATACTGCTGTGTGCTGTTCTGTAAGAATGAAAGAGGAAAAACTAGTCACGTAAGTTACCACATATTTCCGATAGATCAGCTCGTGGTCTTGTGGTAGCGTTCTCGCTTCCAGGGATTTTTCTTGCCTCGAGATGACTAGATGTTGTGTCGTCTTCATCATCATCATTCATCCCCATTACGGTCGGAGGAAGGCAACAGCAAACCACCTCCGCTAGGACCTTGCCTAGTATGGCGATGCGGGTCTCTCGCATCGCCCCCTACGCTCCTCGGAGTATGGGACCTCATCATTATCATCATCAATGACTTAAGAAATTCGTAGTTACGAGAAAACGTCACGCCAAATACGTCGTCAAATTCACCAATAGTTTACAGTCAACCTCTTACCGAGGTAGGCTGCAAATACGATTCCAACAGAAAAAAAAAATGGTTCAAATGGCTCTGAGCGCTATGGGACTCAACTTCTGAGGTCATTAGTTCCCTAGAACTTAGAACTAGTTAAACCTAACTAACCTAAGGACATCACACACATCCATGCCCGAGGTAGGATTCGAGCCTGCGACCGTAGCGGTCTCGCGGTTCCAGACTGCAGCGCCTAGAACCGCACGGCCACTTCGGCCGGCATTCCAATAGAAAAATTATAAAAAAAGTATTCCCAGCAGGTTTCCATATTATATTCATCATAAAATTCCAGTAGCAGTAATACAGAGGCAAGAAACTGAAAAGCAGCATTTCAATAATACGTTGTGCTGTAAACGTAAAAGAAATGCAAACCTTACACGAAAAACTTGCAGAATGTTCCATTAAATGCATTCCCGGAAGCTGGAGTTCAAACAGAAGACGACCAGCTTTCTAAACAAAAAGGCTTTGAAAAAGAACTAAGGTCACAAGAAATTCACATCCAAAACCATCACCACATCACTGGCTAGGGGAAGACAATAAGAAAGACCTTTGGTGTAACAAAACAGTTATAAATTTAGTGCCAGAACTAGGAGATGCAGGATGTTTTTGCTGTAACTCTGGGGAAAATCATCCAACACCACTTTGCGCTCTTGTGTGTAAATGTTTATTGCCAGTTGTACTGGAACAGTTAGCTTCCTTTGCTGCAGAGGCGTACGAAGAACCGAAGTTTCGGAACTCCAGTCCGCTAAATCTAGAAGAGCTGGGTGTTTAACACCACACAATCCCCACTCAGTGGCAGCTGTCAACAGTCTGTAGACAGGCACTTTGCGTGGACCGGCTGCACTTCACATCGAACAAGCAGAGGCAACGAGTGCCGATCCTAGTCGAATACTCTAACGGGCTATGACTATATCCGCTACATCCCAAGAGGTAACTTGTACGCCTACATTTTGAGACAGCAAGACTAAAATGGGTTTCATGGACTGAGAAAGTGAACAACCAAAACTGAGGCCAAAAATATTGCAGACAATCTTTTTTGGGCATGTCATGAGAGAGGACTCACTGGAGAAAGGTATAGTGATCAGAAGAACAGCAGGTCAAAGGCTAGGAGGACAACCAATGAGAAAATGGAAAGATGACGCTGTAGGACGTCAACAGAAATCGTTGAAGTGTCCAGGAATGTACAGGAGGTTGTGATGATTCAATTAGTGGGCCTTAGTCAGATGACATGTTTCATCTCTCTGCCTACCTGTCTTTGGCTAAAGGACGAAGGAGGAAAGCCAGCATGGGTCACAAAGAGAATAACCTCTCAGTGGCTAATGGTTTCTAGTATACAGCAATACGGTGGAGACTAGAAACAGGCTTACCTTTCGTTCAGGTAAAAGAGCCTAGGGAACCCATTGTATTGTATTGCGTTGTATGGAACTGGGGACTTAGAAACGATGGAGAGGCTTCGTCCCCGCCATAGCCCTCAGTGGTTCACAGACCCACAACAGGTCACAGCAGTCCACTCACCCCACCGCCGTCCCACAACGAACCCAGGGTTATTATGCGATTCACCCCCCCTCCCCCCCCCCCAGTGGATCTCCCTGATAACGTCTCACACAGTACAAGTGTAACCCCAATGTTTGCTTAATATAGTAATTACGGTGTACACGTACGCGGAGAAAGTGCGCAGCAATCGCCGACGTAGTGTAACTGAGGTGGAATAAGGGAAACCAGCTATCATTCGCCGGGACGGGTGGAAAACCGCCTTCAAAGCTATCCACAGGCTGGCCGCAACACCGGACCTCGACACTAACCCGCCGGGCGAGTTAGTGCCGGGGACTGGCACGTCTTCCCACCTGGAAAGCAGTGCGTTAGACCGCACGGTAAAGTTTGCTAAGGAACCTATGTGATACGGTGAATACTTACGAAATCAAAGCGGCTCCGGGAACTCCGATGCTGTTTGTGAACACAGAAAGGATCTGGTTTCTTAGTTGAAAAATGCTGCCTTCCTTTTCAAAAGTAAGGAGGGGAAGAAAGCTGATGTGCACTCTGTGCATATACCGGATGAAGTCATTCCATGCATGGAACGGGTCCTTCCGGATGCCGTGAAGAGCACAGGGTGCAGCTAACTGCATGCGGTGGCTCACGTCGGTACCAATGATGTGTGGCGCTTTGGATCGGAAGAGATTCTCTCTGGTTTCAAGTGGTAATGGCTGCCAGTCTCGCTTGCGAGAAGAAAGCAGAGCTGGCCATTTGCAGCATAGTCGACAAGACCGATTGCTGACCTCTGGTTCAGAGCTGAGTGGAGGGTCTGAATCAGAGGCTCAGACGGTACTGCGACCGTGTAGGTGGCAGATTCCTGCAGGGTGGTTGGGTTTCGGGTTCCAGTGAATAGGTCAGGAGTTCACTACAAGCAAAAGGCTGCTAGGCGGGTAGCGGGGCTGTGTGGCGTGGACTGGTTGGTTTTTTAAGTTAGAGGGTGTCATGGAAACACAAAAAGGATGCAGGCCGAACACAGGAAGAACGTAGAATAGGAAACATCGGTATAACAGTTGTAAAGTGACGTAGTTGTGTGGAAAGTACCAGAGCTCCAAGGACTGATGCTCACATTGTTATAAGCACTGAACGCAGGCTAAAGCAGACGATAAGTTCAGCCGAACATTTTGCAAAGAACATAATTCCGTTTCGAAAGAATAGGCTAAACGCAGTTGGCAGTGGTGTGTTAGTTGCTGTTACAAGTAGTTTATCATAGAGTAAACCTAAATTACACTCCTGGAAATGGAAAAGAGAACACATTGACACCGGTGTGTCAGACCCACCATACTTGCTCCGGACACTGCGAGAGGGCTGTACAAGCAATGATCACACGCACGGCACAGCGGACACACCAGGAACCGCGGTGTTAGCCGTCGAATGGCGCTAGCTGCGCAGCATTTGTGCACCGCCGCCGTCAGTGTCAGCCAGTTTGCCGTGGCATACGGAGCTCCATCGCAGTCTTTAACACTGGTAGCATGCCGCGACAGCGTGGACGTGAACCGTATGTGCAGTTGACGGACTTTGAGCGAGGGCGTATAGTGGGCATGCGGGAGGCCGGGTGGACATACCGCCGAATTGCTCAACACGTGGGGCGTGAGTTCTCCACAGTACATCGATGTTGTCGCCAGTGGTCGGCGGAAGGTGCACGTGCCCGTCGACCTGCGACCGGACCGCAGCGACGCACGGATGCACGCCAAGACCGTAGGATCCTACACAGTGCCGTATGGGACCGCACCGCCACTTCCCAGCAAATTAGGGACACTGTTGCTCCTGGGACCATTCGCAACCGTCTCCATGAAGCTGGGCTACGGTCCCGCACACCGTTAGGCCGTCTTCCGCTCACGCCCCAACATCGTGCAGCCCGCCTCCAGTGGTGTCGCGACAGGCGTGAATGGAGGAACGAATGGAGACGTGTCGTCTTCAGCGATGGGAGTCGCTTCTGCCTTGGTGCCAATGATGGATGAAGCGTCGTCTCACGCGTTCTGCACGTCCAGCACGAACGCTGGTCCAACTGAGGCGCCAGATGGAAATGGCATGGCAAGCCGTTCTACAGGACTACATCCAGCATCTCTACGATCGTCTCCATGGGAGAATAGCAGCCTGCATTGCTGCGAAAGGTGGATATACACTGTACTAGTGCCGACATTGTGCATGCTCTGTTGCCTGTGTCTATGTGCCTGTGGTACTGTCAGTGTGATCATGTGATGTATCTGACCCCAGGAATGTGTCAATAAAGTTTCCCCTTCCTGGGACAATGAAATCACGGTGTTCTTATTTCAATTTCCAGGAGTGTAGATAGATGCTGTGAGTTAGTATGGCCAGAGGTCACTCTTGGCAAACGGAATAAAGTAATAATTGGATCCTTTTACGGACCTTCCAAATCTGATGTTGTTGTAGTTGTTTTTGTTGTGGTCTTCAATCCAGAGAAAGGTTTGATGCAGCTCTCCTTGTTACTCTGTGCAAGCTTCTTCATCTCCCAGTACCTACTGCAACCTACAACCTTCTGAGTCCGCTTAGTGTATTCATCTATTGGTCTCCCTCTACGATTTGTACCCCCTACACTGCCCTCCAATACTAAATTGGTGATCTCTTGATGCCTCAGAACATGTCCTACCAACCGATCCCTCCTTCTAGTCAAGTTGTGCCACAAACTCCTCTTCTCCCCAATTCTATTCAACACCTCCTCATTAGTTACGTGATCTACCCACCTAATCTTCAGTATCCTTTTGTAGCACCACATTTCGAAAACTTCTATTCTCTTCCTGTCTAAACTATTGAAACGTCCCCTTAGAAAAATTTATACAAGACTGGTCTATATGAAACGTCCCCTTAGAAAAATTATACATGACTGTGCTTAAACTGACACACAATATTTTTAGCGCAAAGCAATCTGACTTCCAAAAATCCCTACGAAAGAATGGCCCTGACTAACATTAATCTATACCTTTCACAAATCACTTACCTCACAAAAATCTTCGTTACTCAAGCTACTGCAATACCGCGAGCGCCACTACTGCCAGCTAAATAAAAGATGCAAACTACGGAAGGCACTAACTACTGAAAGGTAAAGTTAGCAAATGAAAGATTTTAATAGAGAACAAACAATGTATTTACCTTATTAGTCATAATATATGTATCAGTTCATGACACCAATTCTTACAAATTTCAAAACTCCACCATCTCTCTCTCCAAGTCCACCACTGCGGGCGGCTCACCTCCAACTGCGCAACGCTACGCGTTGTTAGCATCCAGCTGCCGCTGCCCGACACTACAATGGCAGACAACAATGCAAACTAGCCACAGACTGCGCACAGCACAGCCAGTGATTTTTCATACAGAGCAATATGTGGCGTTACCAATAAGAAAACCTAAACAGCCTACTTACATAGCCCCCATGCTCCCCACAAAAAATTTTTACAAATTGTTTTGGGCAGTGGCCAATAATGATTTGATAAAAATTTTCATAATTACTATAACAAAGATATCAAAGGCACACACTTATTGATACAATGTTGGTCAGAAGCTAAAATTTTCTCACAGTCCATAAAGACAGTCCTGATCGTTCATCACAGTAAAATTGCAGTGTTTTTTTCAAAGTCTGAGCAATAAAAGAAATTGCACTTGGAAGTAATGGATTTCTAAGCAGTCTTGAAGAAGTAGTCTTGTCCGTCCAACGAAAGACAGTGCTGGCTCTTGACATGCAGACAGGTAATGGGCCACAGCAGAGTCAGTCGACGTTGAAGACTATCGGTAGGTAGGTCATCACAGAGCAGACCCACTGTAGTCCTGGTAGAGGTTATGGTATTGGTGGGCCACCAGAGGTGCAGACCCACTGCAGTCCTTGTAGAAATAATGGTATTAGTGAGTCATCAAAGGTGTATACCCACTGTAGTCCTTGTAGAGATGGCCAGCAGCCATCTGTTTGACTGTGCAGGCGCACAATCACCAGTGAAGAGACTTGCGGATAATATAGCAAGTCCATAAGACACGACTTGTCCACTCACAAAGTTTTTGGAATTGTCCTTGTACACAGAGACAGGAAGAAAACAAATACACAAGGGTACACAAACACATAGTGGAATAACACAAAAGGAAAGGATAGGGTTTGTTTTCAGTGTAACATTTGGTACTGCAGCCCAACCCAAAACTTCATTCCATAGATCGTCCCTCTTATTTCAACATTTGCTCCAGCCAAAAAAAATCCTATCCAAGTATGCTTTCTGTATTCTGTTCACATCCTCTTTCAAAAATAGTTTTTCTCCACTGTTAACTACTTTTTTGGCCAAACCAATTTCTTATAGCTTCTCAATGCATTCCTTCCAATTCATCGCAACTCATTCTCTTATATAGTCTACCCCCTCTTAAGCTAACTTAAATCTACTGAGCTCAGATGCTAAACTAAGGGAAGAGGCAATGCAGCAGCACAAAACAATTAACATAAACAGCAATGACAAAAAATGGGATTTGCAAAAGCAAGCTACAGTTAATCTATATTACTAAGCAATGCAACATTACAACTAATATGAGCCAACGTGCAGCAACAAGAAAAATAAATCAGTAGTAAAACTAGCTTAACAGAGTAATACAAAGTGAAATTTAGTAGCACTATGCCTGGCAAACAGCAGCAGCAAATGCAATAACTTAAATCTAAACATGACAAAGCTCAAGCAGAAAAAATATTACAGTAAAAATGGCCATGTTTAATACCTATATCACGTCTTAACACTGGAGTGATGCATCACGAAAACATACGCTAGCACATAAGTTACCAAATCGTTAAAAAGATATTTTTGCAATTCCTGTGAAGGGAAATGTCTATTTGTGCTCTATTTTCTAAGAAAGTACAACATAAAATCATTCTTTACTGGGTCTGTAGACAGAAAATAGTGATATTAGTACATCTATTAAATTTTATTTTAACCAATGCTGCAGTGCAGATAGAAATTGGATATTGAACAAAATGAGCAATCTCTCAGCTAGAAAGACAATAGATATAAAATGTTTCTCAACATTTCATTTCAGTAAATATCATAAATTAAGAGCTTCACAGTGTAATCATATGTTTTCAAGTTTGGGCGCGTCGTATTTCCGATGGTTTCTACAAAGGAATGTCAATAGCGAGGATAATGGCCTCTTTTTTTTCTCTCCACCTATGCCTCTGACAGGCACACACTAATGGCTTTCTTTTGTCAGGTGGTTGTCGCGCAGCTGGGTGCCCACGACGCATTACGTGCAGGTGGACACTTAACTGTCTTGTCGAAATATTTACGACACCAGTTTCCGCTACAAAGGCAGTCTCATATAAAAATTTCACAGGTCAAGAATTTGCGTTATTCATCTGTAGAAACAAAATCCTATTGATATAACAGTGTCCAAAAAATGTTCGTCGGCATTGTAATAGATTCACGCATTTACATACATTTTAAAACTCTTAAAGTACAATTCTAGGTTTACAACAACCTTTTTCACAAACCAGAGTCCCTAACCACTACTCATTATTCCTTGCTTTATTACACATATATCATATTCGTAGACACTTCTTCAATATTTGATCATAATAAATACGTAGCATAATCAAATTCCTCATATAACATCAGCTTATTGATCATAAACATACTGCAACAGCGTAATACACATCGTCGTCGTAACATCATAAAAACTCAGCCAAATCTCCAAAATCGTCATAGCCTCCTCCAATAATTTCAAAACCTAAAGAAAATTCTCTGCTCATGTCAAAAGTGTCATCTGCCTCAAACGTACTTTAAAAATCATGATCCCATACCAAATACATCATTCAAAGCTCTCATAGTACCACAATGGTTCCGAAAAAATATGAATAGTTCACAAAGTACAGACAAAATACAATTTCGTAAGTGTGAAGTTATCCAACTGTGTAATTACGTAAACATCTGTCACTGATGTAGTAAAATAAATGTTTGTCTCTCCTAGTTAAATGATCAGATAGCTGTGTAATTAATGTGTTAGAGAAATATGGTACCGATGTTTAAAGTTGTATAAGCAAATACCATATTAGCTAGGGCTCCTTGTGCTTGCCATACACATGGTACACAAAGTAAGCGTGTACCCCCCTGAGGATTAATGTAATTATATCCTCAGGTGTTACAGATTGCACCAATGGAATGAAATGTGTCACGGAAAACCTTTGTATCATTGTACTTCAAATATCTTTAAAAATAAATGTTTTAAGTACAAAATTAATCACTCAAATACGTGTGCTGTAGCGCTAAACTGTGCGTTGTTGTAAGATAATCTCGGTGGAAGTGTCGTAGTTATCGTCCTCCGAAAGCTAAGTTCTGCAGAAGACAATGTACTTACCTCATGATAAACAAAAGTGAAATGCTTTGCGTATAGATATCGTAGTTACTACGCTTATTGCCGTGATGAAGTAAGTACTGTACTGTAACGTATTGTTGTGTTACAGAAAAGGCTGTCTCATTGTAGCTATACCACAAAGTTACTACTAAAACATGTTTTACTTTCCAGAATTATACAGAAAAACTGTGCAGATATAAAACAGATACACCGCAAAAGCAACAATGTAAATCGTGTTACATATTAGTAGCGTCGTGATATAATCGTGTAGCTATCAAAGAAACCAAATGCTAAGTCATCTTTAATCTCACAGAAAGTACTTCAAGTAAAGAATGTCTTTTCAACTAAACCAAAATGTTGCATTAAAATCTCATTAACAGTATATGTTCTAAGTATGTAAGCCTTATAGTCGTTACGTAATCGTGCAGCTAACAAGCAAGAATGTACAAATAACAACACTGTGTCGTCTGTTCACTATAACAATACATTCGTAATTTCTGTTTAAAAATGTTCCCTAGGTTCTAGACTGGATAGTTAACTTCAAAACATTGTAGCATGTTAACAGTTTCTCAGTGTGACAAAGCATAATAGAAACGTGAAGTGAAAAGTTTTATGGCAAAGACAAAGTTAAAAAGCAGATTATCTTTCAATAAGCGGTTTTACATGTGAAATGTGGTGCAATCCTTTACTCCTCATAGTACTCAGAGTTTCAACTTGAACGCAATTATCATGCAGTATACGTAGGTAAAGAATACTGGAACTTTTCTCAAGCTTTGCGTCTATGTTATTTTTCTCTGAGCCAGCCGGCGCACGTGGCTGCCTGCGGTGCGAGTCATTGTCTGTCTCTTTGTTGGCTCGCGCCGTTATTGGGATTAGGAGACCTAACATCTACAAATTCACCTTGCCGAGAGGGCCCTGCCCTCTTTGAAGCTCGCCAGTTCTGATGCAATTCAGGTCTGCCGTTACGATCATATCGTCTGTCATCATGTCGGTAATTTCTGTAATTAATTTCTTGTCGGTCACATGGTGGAGAATTTCTCCCTGAATCGTAACTGCGCGCTGGACTGTTGCGTCTGAAGTTATTCCGTCTCCCTTGATAATGATTATTTTGGTTCCCGTATTGTCTGTTTCTCTGATTGTCTCTGTGATATTCATTACTACGGAAATGCGATCTTTCTCTGTAACTATTACTCTGCCAACGGTTGTCATACGGGTGGTGTCTGTTTTGTTCACGATTTGCGTTGGAAGAATAGCGTTGTCGTGTCCAGTTATTATGTCTTTCATCAAGGAGTTGCGACGGATATGACCTGTAATTGTTGTGCTTCTGTTTTCGCATTCCGCGCTTGTCAGTGTCAATTACCAGTCGCTGAAAAGCTTCAGTGTCGTCTTTGCAACGTCCTACCAAAATAATATTCCTTAAATGTTCCGGCAATTTCATTAAGCAAATGCGGATGAGTTCTGAAGGCCCGTATGGGTTTGAAAGGTATTAATTCTTATGCAACATGTCTTCAAAATATTTGACAAGACTGGAAAATTCAGATTGTTCGAAATGTTTCATCATAATGATGCTATGTTTTACTCGGTCTTGTGTAGCTTGAGACCAATATGCTGAGAGAAAGGCATGATAAAATTCTCCTTCACTGTGACAATCGTGAATGACCGATCGCATTCTTACAGCTGGTTCATTCTCTAAGTAGCCACACATAAATTCTAATCTGTACTCTAATGACCAGTTGGGGGGGGGGGGGGGGGGGGAGGGACAATGAGAGAATTGATGAAGCCACGCTTGTGGATGAATGTCGTTTCCAGAATTCTTAAATGTTTTGAATTTACGTGTAGTAATGAACAGCTTATAGTCAAAATCATCATGTCGGCGAGTCGCATGTCGGTCCTTGTTACGTCGTTTCGGCGGTTCCATCTCAAAATTCGGTGCACCTTGCCAATTTCTTTCATAATCTCCGAAGTGCCCTGTGTTGTTATTTTGTGGCAGTTCCGTATTTTTATGTCCCTCTTCCCGTATTGGAGTGCGAGTGTCCTCTGAAATACGTAATTCTTGTATTGGATTTCCTAATTTGTTGGAACTCTTCTCTGTCATTAAAGAGTACCGGTTTTGTGTCATTCAGATTATCATCTACCTTTGTAGATAAGTTAGTGAACTGATCTGAAAGTTCGGCTACTTTATCCGATAGTGAAATTATTTCCTCTGTGTGTTTTTCTGAACCAAGTTTCAGAGTGTCCATTTGTGTTGAAATCGTATCTACTGTATCCTTTAAGTTTTGCTGAGTTTTTGGAAGTTGCGTAACCGAATCAGTAAATGCAACTGAGTCAATTTTAGCTTGCAGCGTCTCATTATTTTCATGAACAATAGTTTGCAGTTCTTTTATGGCTGATTCGTGATTCTGTAATGTATTTTCATGCCGCGAAAAAAATAGGTTGGAAATGCTCACAAATTTGTGTTTTTACGTCATTACAGACTTTTTGACATTTTGATTCAATTTTATGCAACTCAGTAGTTAAATGTTCACGTGTTTGTTCAAGCGTATGTTCCATTGTGTCTAACTTTTGAAGCTTTTGTTCCATTGTGTCTAACTTTTGAAGATTTTGTTCCATTGTGTCTAACTTTTGAAGATTTTGTCAAATTTGTTTATGATTTTGTTCAAGTGTTGTGTCTAACTTTTGAAGATTTTGCTGTGTTTGTCTTTGATTTTGTTCCATTATGTCTAACTGTTGTTGTGTTTGTCTCTGATTTTGTTTCATTTGTTGCATTAATTGCAATAATAATGTATTAGTGTCTGGAATCTGTTCCTCTATGCTTTTCGGCAGTGCATTTGCACCGGCAACATTCACATTTTGACAAGCAAAAAATGTGTCTTGACTTACTTGAGAAAACGGTGAGGACGCAAAACCTGAATGTACAGTACTTGCAAGATTGTGTCCTATAATTTCGGATTCCTGACGCGAGCTGTTGCCAACCGATCGATCGATAATGCTTCCCTGTTCACTAACTGTTTCACTGTCTACACCATTGTTCGCAGCCTGTTCCATTTCCCTATGTACAATTACCAAATTACTACTTTGAACATTAGTTAATTCATTACTCGGTAGCGCTAACACACTGCTTTCGTCTTCACTGTCATTTCTCAGTTTACTTTGAAGCCTAGTATTACGATTTTCACACGCCATTATTGTCACAATATTTCACACGATAACACAGGAAAGCACAATTTGAAGAGCAAAAATAAGAGAACACATTAACATAGCACTGAAAATAATATCTAGTCAATTGCAAGCGCAGCTGCGAAATACTTGGTGCAACTCTACATGCATGCCACAACTGTTGTACAGTACAACAATGAAAGACAACAACTACAAAGGAGATTCTCTCTACAGTTACGCGCAAGCAGTAAACAAAATCTACACTAACTACACAAACTACAAGAAAAAAAATCCGAAGATTCCAGTGAGGTATCCTCGGCTAAAGCTCGACATATGAAACGTCCCCTTAGAAAAATTTATACAACACTGGTCTATATGAAACGTCCGCTTAGAAAAATTATACACGACTGTGCTTAAACTGACACACAATATTTTTAGCGCAACGCAATCTGACTTCCAAAAATCCCTACGAAAGAATGGCCCTGACTAACATTAATCTATACCTTTCACAAATCACTTACCTCACAAAAATCTTCGTTACTCAAGCTACTGCAATACCGAGAGCGCCACCACTGCCAGCTAAATAAAAGATTCAAACTACGTAAGGCACTAACTGCTGATAGGTAAAGTTAGCAAACGATAGATTTTAATAGAGAACAAACAATGTATTTACCTTAATAGTCATAATATACACTCCTGGAAATTGAAATAAGAACACCGTGAATTCATTGTCCCAGAAAGGGGAAACTTTATTGACACATTCCTGGGGCCAGACACATCACATGATCACACTGACAGAACCACAGGCACATAGACACAGGCAACAGAGCATGCACAATGTCGGCACTAGTACAGTGTATATCCACCTTTCGCAGCAATGCAGGCTGCTATTCTCCCATGGAGACGATCGTAGAGATGCTGGATGTAGTCCTGTGGAACGGCTTGCCATGCCATTTCCACCTGGCGCCTCAGTTGGACCAGCGTTCGTGCTGGACGTGCAGACTGCGTGAGACGACGCTTCATCCAGTCCCAAACATGCTCAATGGGGGACAGATCCAGAGATCTTGCTGGCCAGGGTAGTTGACTTACACCTTCTAGAGCACGTTGGGTGGCACGGGATACATGCGGATGTGCATTGTCCTGTTGGAACAGCAAGTTCCCTTGCCGGTCTAGGAATGGTAGAACGATGGGTTCGATGACGGTTTGGATGCACCGTGCACTATTCAGTGTCCCCTCGACGATCACCAGAGGTGTACGGTCAGTGTAGGAGATCACTCCCCACACCATGATGCCGGGTGTTGGCCCTGTGTGCCTCGGTCGTATGCAGTCCTGATTGTGGCGCTCACCTGCACGGCGCCAAACACGTATACGACCATCATTGGCACCAAGGCAGAAGCGACTCTCATCGCTGAACGTCTCCATTCCTCCCTCCATTCACGCCTGTCGCGACACCACTGAAGGCGGGCTGCACGATGTTGGGGCGTGAGCGGAAGACGGCCTAACGGTGTGCGGGACCGTAGCCCAGCCTCATGGAGACGGTTGCGAATGGTCCTCGCCGATACCCCAGGAGCAACAGTGTCCCTAATTTGCTGGGAAGTGGCGGTGCGGTCCCCTACGGCACTGCGTAGGATCCTACGGTCTTGGCGTGCATCCGTGTGTCGCTGCGGTCCGGTCCCAGGTCGACGGGCACGTGCATCTTCCGCCGACCACTGGCGACAACATCGATGTACTGTGGAGACCTCACGCCCCACGTGTTGAGCAATTCGGCGGTTACGTCCACCCAATCTCCCGCATTCCCACTATACGCCCTCGCTCAAAGTCCGTCAACTGCACATACGGTTCACGTCCACGCTGTCGCGGCATGCTACCAGTGTTAAGGACTGCGATGGAGCTCCGTATACCACGGCAAACTGGCTGACACTGACGGCGGCGGTGCACAAATGCTGCGCAGCTAGCGCCATTCGACGGCCAACACCGCGGTTCCTGGTGTGTCCGCTGTGCCGTGCGTGTGATCATTGCTTGTACATCCCTTTCGCAGTGTCCGGAGCAAGTATGGTGGGTCTGACACACCGGTGTCAATGTGTCGTTTTTTCATTTCCAGGAGTGTATATATCAGTTCATGACACCAATTCTTACAAATTTCAAAACTCCGCCCTCTCTCCCTCCACGTCCACCACTGCTGGCGGCTCAACTCCAACTGCGCAACGCTACGCGCTGTTAGCATCCAGCTGCAGCTGCCCGACACTACAAAGCAGACAACAATGCAAAATAGCCACAGACTGCGCACAGCACAGCCAGTGATTTTTCATACAGAGCGCTATGTGGCGTTACCAATAAGAAAACCTAAACAGCCTACTTACACTATTTATCGTCCATGTTTCACTTCCATAGATGGCTACACACCATATAAATACTTTCAGAAACTTCTTCCTGACACTTAAATCTATACTCGATGTTAACAAATTTCTCTTCTTCAGAAACGCTTTCCTTGCCATTGCCAGTCTACATTTTATATCCTCTCTTCTTCGACCATCATCAATTACTTTGCTCCCTAAATAGCAAAACTCCTTTACTACTTTAAGTGACTCAGTTCCTAATCTGATTTCTTTCAGCATCACCCGACTTAATTCGACTACATTCCATTATCCTCGTTTTGCTTTTATTCATGCTCATCTTATATCCTCCTTTCAAGACACTGTCCATTCCATTCAACTGCTCATCCAGGTCGTTTTCTGACACTGACAGAATCACAATGTCATCGGCAAACCTCAAAGTTTTTATTTCTTCTCCATGGGTTTTAATTCCTACTACGAATTTTTCTTTTGTTTCCTTTACTGCTTACTCAATATACAGATTGAATAACATCGGGGATACGCTACAACCCTGTCTCACTCCCTTCCCAACTACTGCTTCCCTTTCATGTCCCTCGACTCTTACACTGCCATCTAGTTTCTGTACAGATTGTAAATAGCCTATCGCTCCCTGTATTTTACCCCTACCACCTTCATTGAAAGAGAGTATTCCAGTCAACATTGTCAAAAGGTATCTCTAAGTCTTCAAATGGTAGAAACGTAGGTTTTCTTTTCCTCAATCTTTCTTCTAAGGTATTTCGCAGGATCAGTATTGCTCACATGTTCCAGGATTTCTACATAATCGAAACTGATCTTCCCTGAGGTCGGCTTCTACCAGTTTTTCCATTCGTCTGTAAAGAATTCGATTTAGTATTTTGCAGCCATGACTCATTAAACTCATAGTTCGGTAATTTTCACTATTGTCAACACCTGCTTTCTTTGGGATTGGAATTATTATATTCTTCTTCAAGTGTGAGGGTATTTCGCCTGTCTCATACATCTTGTCTGCCATATGGTAGTTTTGTCAGGGATGGCTCTCCCAAGGCTGTCAGTAGTTCTAATGGAATGTTGTCTACTCCCGGAGCCTTGTTTCAACTCATGTCTTTCAGTGCTCTGTCAAACTCTTCACACAGTATCTTACCTCCCATTTCGTCTTCATCTACATCCTCTTCCATTTCCATAATATTGTCCTCAAGTACATCGCCCTTGTATAAACCTTCTATATACTCTTTCCACCTTTCTGCTTTCCCTTCTTTGCTTAGAACTGGATTTCCATCTGAACTCTTGATATTCATGGAAGTGGTTCTGTTTTCTCCAAAGGTCTCTTTAATTTTCTTGTAGGCAGTGTCTATCTTACCCCTAGTGAGATACGCCCCTACATCCTTACACTTGTCCTCTAGCCATCTCTGCTTAGCGATTTTGCACTTCCTGTCGATCTCATTTTTGAGACGTTTGTATTCCTTTTTGCCTGCTTCATTTACTGCATTTTTATATTTTCTCCTTTCATCAATTAAATTCAATATTTCTTCCGTTGCCCAAGGATTCCTACTAGCGCTCGTATTTTTACCTACTTGATCCTCTGTTGCCTTCACTACTTCATCCCTCAAAGCTACCCATCTTCTTCTACTTTATTTCTTTCCCCCATTCATGACCGAGCGAGATGGCGCAGTGGTTAGACGCTGGACTCGCATTCGGGAGAACGACGGTTCAATCCTGCGTCCGGCCATTCCGATTTAGATTTTCCGTGATTTCCCTAAATCGCTCCAGGCAAATTCCGGGATGGTTCCTTTCAAAGGGCACGGCCGACTTCCTTCCCCGTCCTTCCCTAATCCGATGAGACCGATGACTTCGGTGTCTCGTCTCCATCCCCAAAACAACCCAACCCAACTCAATCCTCCATTCTCGTCAATTGTTCCCTTATGCTCTCCCTGGAACTCTGTACAACCCTGTTTTAGTCAGTTTCTCCAGGTCCCATCTTCTTAAATTCCCAACTTTTTGCAGTTTCTTCAGTTTTAATCTACACTTCATAACCAATAGATTGTGGTCAGAGTCCACATCTGCCCCTGGAAATGTCTTACAATTTAAAACCTGGTTCCTAAATCTCTGTCTTATCATTATAAAATATATCTGAAACCTTCCAGCATCTCCAGGCCTCTTCCACGTATACAACCTTCTTTCATGATTCTTGGACCAAGTGTTAGCTATTATTAAGTTATGGTCTGTGCAAAATTCTACCAGGCGTCTTTCTCTTTCATTTCTTACCTCCTTTCGTATTCACCTACCACGTTTCCTTCTCTTCCTCTTCCTACTATCGAATTCCAGTCTCCCTTCACTATCTGAATAATTTCTTTTATCTCATCACACATTTCATCAATTTCTTCGTCATCTACGGAGCTAGTTGGCATATAAACTTGTACTACTGTGGTAGGCGTCTCCTTCGTGTCTATCTTGGCCACAATAATGCACTCACTGTGCTGTTTGTAGTAGCTTACCCGCACTCCTAGTTTTTTATTCACTATTAGACCTACTCCTGCATTACCCCTATTTTATTTTGTATTTATAACCCTGTATTCACCTGACCAGAAGTCTTGTTCCTCCTGCCACCGAACTTCACTAAATCCCACTGTATCTAATTTTAACCTTTTTAAATTTTCTATTCTACTTGCCCAATTAAGGGATCTGACATTCCACACTCCGATCCGTAGAATGCCAGTTTTCTTCCTCATGATAACGATGTCCTCCTGAGTAATCCCCGCCCGGAGATCCGAATGGGGGAAACTTTTACCGCCGGAATATTTTACCCAAGAGGACGTCATCATTATTTAACCATATAGTGAAGCTGCATGCCCTCGGGAAAAATTACGGCAGTAGTTTCCCCTTGCTTTCAGCCGCCGTTCGCAGTACCAGCAGAGCATGGCCGTTTTGGTTAGTGTTACAAGGCGAGATCAGTCAATCATCCAGACTGTTGCCCCTGCAACTACTGCAACAAGGCTACTTCCCCTCTTCAGGAACCACACGTTCGTCTTCATTAGGGTAGCCGCACCTTGCCAGACCAAGCATTGCAGTGGTGGACAGTTTTCATGTGCTACTATGCTACGACACACTGTAAATATAGTATTAAAATTATGCCATTTCACTGCGAATGTGAACCAGAAATCGCACTAAAGTTGCGCCAGTTCTCTTCCAATGTTTGGTAGTGTGCAAATAAAATGAACGAAAACTTGTTTTGCAGCGCTCTCTTTGCGATAACCAGAGACCATTGTCGAATGCTGAAATGACTGTCAGCTGCGCTACGATCAACTCAGAGAAGCGAAGCACTTGTAACTTCAGAGCAGGCACAGTAGAAAACAGACATCATCCATTCCGACACTATGAATGCTCCGTTATTCACAGCACCAGGTCAGTATTTTTCTTTGGAATTGTGTGTAACGAGTTGTCTAAGTGTAGAGATGAGGACTTTCTTTTAAAGTATGGCTGCTGTCATGGCAGTGTTGGAAAGCGGTAAAAACCACGTAAGGGGTTCTTTGCAAACCCAGGTTCAATTCCTGCTGGTACCAGTTTTTTTTCATTATATATTGTTCTTTGCAATGTTAAAGTATTAATTATTAAATTTAAAAATAATAGTTCATTTCATATAGGTAAAAATAATACACTCCTGGAAATTGAAATAAGAACACCGTGAATTCATTGTCCCAGAAAGGGGAAACTTTATTGACACATTCCTGGGGTCAGATACATCACATGATCACACTGACAGAACCACAGGCACATAGACACAGGCAACAGAGCATGCACAATGTCGGCACTAGTACAGTGTATATCCACCTTTCGCAGCAATGCAGGCTGCTATTCTCCCATGGAGACGATCGTAGAGATGCTGGATGTAGTCCTGTGGAACGGCTTGCCATGCCATTTCCACCTGGCGCCTCAGTTGGACCAGCGTTCGTGCTGGACGTGCAGACTGCGTGAGACGACGCTTCATCCAGTCCCAAACATGCTCAATGGGGGACAGATCCGGAGATCTTGCTGGCCAGGGTAGTTGACTTACACCTTCTAGAGCACGTTGGGTGGCACGGGATACATGCGGACGTGCATTGTCCAGTTGGAACAGCAAGTTCCTTGCCGGTCTAGGAATGGTAGAACGATGGGTTCGGTGACGGTTTGGATGTACCGTGCACTATTCAGTGTCCCCTCGACGATCACCAGAGGTGTACGGTCAGTGTAGGAGATCGCTCCCCACACCATGATGCCGGGTGTTGGCCCTGTGTGCCTCGGTCGTATGCAGTCCTGATTGTGGCGCTCACCTGCACGGCGCCAAACACGTATACGACCATCATTGGCACCAAGGCAGAAGCGACTCTCATCGCTGAACGTCTCCATTCCTCCCTCCATTCACGCCTGTCGCGACACCACTGAAGGCGGGCTGCACGATGTTGGGGCGTGAGCGGAAGACGGCCTAAAGGTGTGCGGGACCGTAGCCCAGCCTCATGGAGACGGTTGCGAATGGTCCTCGCCGATACCCCAGGAGCAACAGTGTCCCTAATTTGCTGGGAAGTGGCGGTGCGGTCCCCTACGGCACTGCGTGCATCCGTGCGTCGCTGCGGTCCGGTCCCAGGTCGACGGGCACGTGCATCTTCCGCCGACCACTGGCGACAACTTCGATGTACTGTGGAGACCTCACGCCCCACGTGTTGAGCAATTCGGCGGTACGTCCACCCGATCTCCCGCATGCCCACTATACGCCCTCGCTCAAAGTCCGTCAACTGCACATACGGTTCACGTCCACGCTGTCGCGGCATGCTACCAGTGTTAAGGACTGCGATGGAGCTCCGTATGCCACGGCAAACTGGCTGACACTGACGGCGGCGGTGCACAAATGCTGCGCAGCTAGCGCCATTCGACGGCCAACACCGCGGTTCCTGGTGTGTCCGCTGTGCCGTGCGTGTGATCATTGCTTGTACAGCCCTCTCGCAGTGTCCGGAGCAAGTATGGTGGGTCTGACACACCGGTGTCAATGTGTTCTTTTTTCCATTTCCAGGAGTGTATATTCGATTTAGTTACAGTTATCACTCTTGTAAATAAAAAGGGTATAAGCTTGATGGTGGTATACAAGCGATTATACAATGAAATTTAGTCTGAATGTGTTTTCTGTAGACGATCTATATATCATCTGCTAAAGAGGCCCTTTCCAGTAAATATCTGAAAGGTAAAGCGAGATTTAAAAAGAGTTAGGTAGATGTGCATCAAATTTGGATCTAACAACACAGGGGCGTGGGACAAGGCTCACCGATTTCGCTTACAGCCAACAGAAAATTTCGAATTACTTGTAGTTATTTTCATCAGCTTCTTAATTGTCCAGAATAAATCCATAAGCTGTTAATTTAAACATCCATAAAAATCTAGAAAAAGGTTTACCCCCCCCCCCCTCCACTATCAAAGAAATTGAAGAAATTATTAAACCCTTATCAAGCTGGTAGAGAAGACTACAGCAAAACTTTTGCAACGGCATCTATCAAAAGTTAAAAATGAGTTAAAATTATTCAGAGAACTTGGAAAACAGGAAATCTCCCAGGAGAGTGAAGGTGACATCAATACTTCCATTACATAAGAAAGGCAATACGCACGATGTTGCCAACACAGAAATTTTCTTTGAACCAGTTGCATGTAACATATTTTCCAAGATTATACTAAGCAAAGTAGAATGAGCACTGGAGAGTAATGTAATTCAATACCAAGGTGGTTTTAAGGAAGGTAGATCATATTCTGAAGAAATATTTAAATTGAAGTCTGTCATTTGCCACAGATTACTGAATTCAAAAGACCAGTATTATTCATTGAAATTGCATGTAGCATATTGTGTAAGCGTAGAGAGAGGGATTTTTAAAGCATTGCTGTGGTAACTCCACGGAGGGCGAATTCTAAAGCATAGGAACAAATTCACATATCCAGTTCAGTTCCCACAGATACTGACTTTCTTTCATTTTATTTTATTCATCGCAATGTTACACTATTAGTTATAGTGTCATCATATCCAATCATTATCATATCCAATCGGTTACGATTACCACTATTGTTAAGAGAAAGGGCTACATGTCACCACACTGTAGCACACCGCCATAAATTTGCACGAACCTTTGATATATCACATACAGATCTCTATTCAGCCATTTCCAAGTCTCCCCTTTGACAACATAGCCAGGAGGTAGAATTTCTCAAAGTCTTATCCAGCGTCCAGTCGGTGTGGCCGAACGGTTCTAGACGCTTCAGTCTGGAACCGCGCGACCGTTGCGATCGCAAGTTCAAATCCTGCTTTGGGCATGGATATGTGTGATGTCCTTAGGTTACTTATGTTTAAGTAGTTCTAAGTTCTAGGGAACTGATGACCTCAGATGTGAAGTCCCATGGTGCTCAGAGACATTTGAACAATTTTTTTTTCTTTTCCAGCCAGGTGAACGTAGGTTGTAGCGCTCTGCGATTGAAAGCTAGCATAGGTCCACCTCTTGCCCTTACGCAAGCATTCGACTTGGCATTAATTGATAGTTGAGGGATATCGTGGCAAATTATTTCCAAATTGGCGCGTTGGATCGTCAAAATCCCGAGCTGGTTGGAAGACTATGCCCATAACGCCCCAAACGTTCTCAGTTGGGGAGAGATCCGGTGACGTTGCCGCCAAAACAGGGCTTTGCAAGCACGAAGCCAGTCAGCAGAAACTCCCGCCGTGTGCGGGCAGGCATTATCTTGCTGAAATGTAAGCCCAAAATTGCTTGCCATAAAGAGCAACAAAACGGGATGACGTACCGCTGTGGTGTAAGGGTGTAGCGGATGGCAACCAAAGGGGTTCTGCTATGAAATGAAATGGCATCGCAGACCACCACCCCTGGCTGTCGCTCCACATGGTAGGCGACAGTCAGACTGGTATCCGACAGCTGTCCAGTATGTCTCCAGACACGTCTTCGCTGATCATTAGGGCCCAGTTCGAAGGAGGATTAATCACTGAAGATAATTCTACTCTAGTCACAGAGACTCCAGGCCAAAGACGTGTTTGCACACTCCCTGGACAACGGTGATATACCGACCTGACTCTCGCTCCTCCGTACAGCCCGAGAGCCAGGAGTGATTGGGTTGGGTTGGTTCTGAGCACTAAGCGACTTAACTTCCGAGGTCATCAGTCGCTTAGAACTTAGAACTAATTAAACCTAACTAACCTAAGGACATCACACACATCCATGCCCGAGGCAGGATTCGAACCTACGACCTGTAGCGGTCGCTCGGCTCCAGACTGTAGAGCCTAGAACCGCACGTCCACTCCGCCCGGCGATGGTTTGGGATGTCATTTGATTTCATGGCAGGACTCCTTTGGTTGCCATCCGCGGCACGCTTAGAGCACAGCGGTACGTCGACGTTATTCTTTGCCCGTTTTGTTAACCTTCATGACAAGGCAACTTGGGTTTACATTTCAGCAATATAATGCCCAACTGCACACAGCGAGAGTGTCTATTGCTGGTCTTCTAGCTTGCTAAACCCTATCTTGGCCAGCAAGGTCGCCGGGTCTCTCCCCAATTGAGAACGTCTGGAGCATTATAGGTAGGACCCTCTAACCAGATCGGGATTTTGACAGTCTAAAGCTCTAGTCGGGCAGAATTTGGCACCAAGTCCATGCGGCTTTTCACGGATGATGCTGTAGTATAAAGAGAAGTTGCAGCATAAGAAAATTGCAGCGAAATGCAGGAAGATCTGCATCGGCTGCAGTGAGTGGCAACTGACCCTTAACATAGACAAATGTAACATGTTGCGAATACATAGAAAGAAGAATCCTTTATTGTATGATTATATGATAGCGCAACAAACACTGGTAGCAGTTACATCTGCAAAATATATGGGAGTATGCGTACGGAACGATTTGACTTGGAATGACCATGTACTATGCGGCTGATCCCAGCGGAGGTTCTAGTACTCCCTAGGGCATGGGTGGGTGTGTTTGTCCTTAGGATATTTTAGGTTATGTAGTGTGTAAGCTTAGGGACTGCTGACCTTAGCAGTTAAGTCCCATAAGATTTCACACACATTTGAACATTTTTATTGGAATGATCATATAAAATTAATTGCTGGTAAGGCGGGTGCCAGGTTGAGATTCACTGGGAGAGTCCTTAGAAAATGTAGTCCATCAACAAAGGAGGTGGCTTACTCGTTCGACCTATACTTGAGTATTGCTCATCAGTGTGGGATCCGTACCAGGTCTTGTTGACAGAGGATATAGAGAAGATCTAAAGAAGAGCGGCGCGTTTCGTCACAGGGTTATTTGATAAGCGTGATAGCCTTACGGAGATGTTTAGCAAACTCAAGTGGCAGACTCTGCAAGAGAGTCGCTCTGCATCGCGGTGTAGCTTGCTGTCCAGGTTTCGAGAGGGTGCGTTTCTGGATGAGATATCGAACATATTGCTTCCCACTACCTATGCCTCCCGAGAATATCACGAATGTAAAATTAGAGAGATTCGAGCGCGCACGGAGGCTTTCCGGCAGTCGTTCTTCCCGCGAACCATACGCGACTGGAACAGGAAAGGGAGGATGACAGTGGCACGTAAAGTGCCCTCCACCACACACCGTTGGGTGGCTTGCGGAGTATAAATGTAGATGAAGATGTAGAAGGATGTTCAGTACCTCTCTTAAACAAAACCAAACCGAATAGCTGCTTGCATCTGGTCAAGAGGTGGACCAACGCACTACTGACTTGCTCGATTTGTGAAGCGCTTCCCTGAATAAAGCATCCAGTTTTTTTCTGAAATTATTACTATTTTTGTCTGTATATGTGCATTATATCTACAGATTTTCACCCCATTCGGATAATTTCTTCGTGGTGCGTCGGTCTTTTTGTCTTAGAATGTACGAGTGATGGGACAATCCGTAATCAACAATGAGGGCACTAATTGTCAACGAATTGAGCAGCGAGGAAGAGCCTCACACGATTGGGTAGCTACCTCTGGGGGAAGTGCGCTTCTAGGACGAGCGCTGCATCCGACAGTTGCTGGAGAGTAGCTGGAGCTGGAGGTGGAGACGGTTAGCACCGCGCCCGGAGGCTGCTGATGGGCTGTCAGCGGCAGCGGCAGCTCCAGTCGGGCGCTTCGCCGGGGCCCTCCCTGGTGTCAGCACAAGCGGCCTCTCCATCCTCCGTGGAGAATATCTCCCAGTCGGCGTGTACTCCCTCAGCAGGGTCCGTTATACAGAACTGAAACACGCAAAATGCCTCCCCGCCGTGTGCAAACTGATAACTGCCATTCTGGAACACTACTTTACGTGGGTTTACTACATTCTGCAAAAAAAAAAAAAAAGAAAAAAAAGCTAAACTTTCTTAGTTACAAAGAAACGCGAAGCACAAGAAGACATGGTCCGATGTCAGTGGAACTTTGTACACGTATTTGCAACTATGGAAATGAGTAGAGTTGCAGCTCCCTGTGGTAGGTAAATGGCCACTAGCGTGTGTTAGTAATCCCAGTGTTTAGTGATGTTAGCAGGCTTGGTACGGCTTTGTGGGGTTTGAAGAGCGTCAGATGCTGAGTGAGCAGTGTGAGAGACATGGAGATGCTGCATACTTGTGTGAGACAGCGTTATCAGCGCCTGTCAAGGTCTGAAGTGGGCCCCATTATCGCAGGCGGCGATATACAGATTTGTAGTGTTTTCGGATGTGACAGTGGCCCGGGTTTGAACTGCATGGGAACGTGAGGATAGGCTTTATCGTCAAAACTCTGGTCGAGAACCTCTGAGTATAGAGGAGGATTACCATTCTGTGCACCAACAACACTGTAAGCGCTTCACAGCAGCGTCTGCCATATGAGAACAAGTAACGTACTTTTCTCTTTATTTTTTTAAATCTTCACAGATGTTGCCTGATATCTGAAAAGCTAAATTAGGCCACACAAATCAAATTTTCTCGGAAAGACCTAAATTTATATATAAATTATTTACTTCAGATACTGAATAATAACGAATAAAAATAATAAATAAAAAATAGGAGTGGGGGTAAGCTACTACAAACAGCATAGTGAATGCATTATTATGGCCAAGATAGACACGAAGCCCAAGCCTACTACAGTAGTACAAGTTTATATGCGAACTACCCCTGCAGATGACGAAGAACTTGACGAAATGTATGATGAAATAAAATAAATTATTCAGATAGTGAAGGGAGACGAAAATTTAATAGTCATGGGTGACTGGAATCCGATAGTAGGAAAAGGAAGAGAAGGAAACGTAGTAGGCGAATATGGATTGGGGATAAGAAATGAAAGAGGAAGCCGACTGTTAGAATTTTGCAAAGAGCATAACTTAATCACAGCTAACACTTGGTTCGAGAATCATGAAAGAAGGTTGTATACATGTAAGAAGCCTAGAGATACTAGAAGGTATCAGATAGATTATATAATGGTAAGACAGAGATTTAGGAACCAGGTTTTAAATTGTAAGACATTTCCAGGGGCAGATGTGGACTCTGACCACAATCTATTGGTTATGAACTGTAGATTAAAACTGAAGAAACTACAAAAAGGTGGGGATTTAAGAAGATGGGACCTGGATAAACTGACTAAACCAGAGGTTGTACATGGTTCCAGGGAGAGCATAAGGGAACAATTGACAAGAATGGGGGAAATAAATACAGTAGAAGAAGAATGGGTAGCTTTGAGGGATGAAGTAGTGAAGGCAGCAGAGGATCAAGTAGGTAAAAAGACAAGGGCTAGTAGAAATCCTTGGGTAACAGAAGAAATACTGAATTTAATTCATGAAAGGAGAAAATATAAAAATGCAGTAAATGAATCAGGCAAAAAGGAATACAAACGTCTCAAAAATGAGATCGACAGGAAGTGCAAAATCGCTAAGCAGAGATGGCTAGAGGACAAGTGTAAGGATGTAGGGGCGAATCTCACTAGGGGTAAGATAGACACTGCCTACAAGAAAATTAAAGAGACCTTTGGAGAAAAGAGAACCACTTGTATGAATATCAAGAGCTCAGATCGAAACCCAGTTCTAAGCAAAGAAGGGAAAGCAGAAAGGTGGAAGGAGTATATCGAGGGTCTATACAGGCGCAACTTACTTGAGGACAATATTCTGGAAATGGAAGAAAATATAGACGAAGACGAAATGGGAGATACAATACTGAAAGACCTGAGTCGAAACAAGGCCCCGGGAGTAGACAAAATTCCATTTGAACTACAGACAGTTTCTTGCTCACCTTGTGACACGGTCCATTGTCTTGCTGACAAATGCCTCCCCGGGAGTAGACAACCTTCCATTAGAACCACTGACAGCCTTGGGAGGGCCAGACCTGACAAAACTCCACCATCTGGTGAGCAAGATGGTGAGCAAGATGGAGGAATAGAATAATTCCAATCCCAAAGAAAGCAGGTGTTGACAGATGTGAAAATTACCGAACTATCAGTTTAATAAGTCACGGTTGCAAAATACTAACGAGTATTCTTTACAGACAAATGGAAAAACTGGTAGAAGCCGACCTCGGGGATGATAAGTTTGGAGTCCGTAGAAATGTTGGTACACGAGAGGTAATACTGACCCTACGACTTATCTTAGAAGAAAGATTAAGGAAAGGCAAACCTACGCTTCTGACATTTGTAGACTTAGAGAAAGCTTTTGAGAATGTTGACTGGAATACTCTCTTTCAAATGATGAAGGTGGCAGGGGTAAAATACAGGGAGCGAAAGGCTATTTACAATTTGTACAGAAACCAGATGGCAGTTATGAGTCGAGGAACACGAAAGGGAAGCAGTGGTTGGGAAGGGAGTAAGACAGGTTTGTAGTATCTCCCCGATGTTATTCAATCTGTATATTGAGCAAGCAGTAAAGGAAACAAAAGAAAAATTCGGAGTAGGTATTAAAATCCATGGAGAAGAAATAAAAACTTTGAGGTTCGCCGATGACATTGTAATTCTGTCAGAGACAGAAAAGGACTTGGAAGAGCAGTTGAACGGAACGGACAGTGTCTTGAAAGGAGGATATAAGATGAACATCAACAAAAGCAAAACGAGGATAATGGAATGTAGTCGAATTACGTCGGGTGATTCTCAGGGAATTAAATTAGGAAATGAGGCCCTTAAAATAGTAAATGAGTTTCGCTATTTGGCGAGCAAAATAACTGATGATGGTCGAAATAGAGAAGATATGAAATGTAGACTGACAATGGCAAGGAAAGCGTATCTGAAGAAGAGAAATTTGTTAACATCGAGTATAGATCTAAGTGTCAGGGAGTCGTTTCTGTAAGTATTTGTGTGGAGTGTAGCCATCTATGGAAGTGAAACATGGACGATAAAAAGTTTGGACAAGAAGAGAATAGAAGCTTTCGAAATGTGGTGCTACAGAAGAATGCTGAAGAGTAGATGGGTAGATTAGATATCTAATGAGTAGGTACTGGACGTAATTGGGGAGAAGAGGAGTTTGTGGCAAAACTTGACTAGAAGAAGGGATCGGTTGGTAGGACATGTTCTGAGGCATCAAGGGATCACCAATTTAGTATGGGTGGGCAGCGAGGAGGGTAAAAATCGTAGAGGGAGACCAAAAGATGAATACACTACGCAGATGAGGAAGGATGTAGGCTGCAGTACGTATTGGCAGATGAAGAAGTTTGCACGGGATAGAGTCTAAACATTCATGGTGGTGTCTGATTGTACTATATCGTGTCTCCCTACCACTTTCGCGCAACGACGCTCTGAGCGTGTTTTTTAGGGAATTAACTAGTTTGAACCTGGGACCTGCTGCTGGTAAGGAGACGCCAGACCACACATGACATGTAGAATTCAGAAGAGTTCAGTGAGACTAGTATGATATAACCAAATACTAAATGATCTCAGCGTCAGCTCCACTGCACTCCCGGTAAAAGGATCTTAATACTAACTAAATTTAGTGGAAAGGGTTCAAGGCTTTCCTATTTTTAGTTAGCTGGTAAAATAACGTCGAAAAAGCAGTTAAGTTTACCATTGGAAATTTTATTCTACTCACAAAACATCGTTTATAAATTACACTATTGATAAAAGGAAATGTTTTAATACAGAATGGTAAAAACCAACTGCGTTCAACAAAAATGTGAACGAATATTCCCTGAATGGGTTTCCAAGTTCTACAATCGATCGAAGGATGACCTATGCCATATCACATCTATAATCTAGGTTTAAATTAAGTTTCACAAAAGAGCAAACTATCAAAATGGTCTACAGTGACCCTCAATTATCTTTAATTACTTATCTAACTTGTCGTAAATTACAGTGGCTGATGTGGCTTCTCAATAACTGTATAACAGAAAAATTATCGCGTTTCAGATTTTTACTTCAAGTGGCAAATGTGAACACCATGAGTTTTAATTAACGATCGACACTAGTATTACGCAAAAAGGGGGTGTAACAGATGAGACTTCTGCAGTTCTGGATGAATCCTTACGCGCTCAAAAATGCAGCATCGCGTGCGTTCATTACTTTGTCGGTGTTTAAGCAGCGTCAGGGCGGCAGCGGCCGGCGCACCAGTCGTCCAGCTCGCCGTCTCGGAACCAACTCTCTAACTTCTCCTTACTACAATTTACCCAAGTTGGTTTAAAAAAAACTATCTGGCTGTGTTTTCATCTGACCAATCAGGGTCTCAGTGTTAACCTTAAGCTACGCCTACAAAAATTCTGTCTATCCAATGAGAAACGTTATACTTTTCGTGGTGGGGCAATGTTTTTAAAGTTTGAAACGTAACAGAGACGCTAAAAAGTCTCACGCTAAAACCTGCAGCTGGTGTGGTCCTTTTAGCGTTATCGTAAGATCTATACTGTTCTTCTGGAGGGTTCTATCTTTTAACATGGGCTGGGGGTGGTCCTTGACGTACCTGAGACGCGAAAAAGTCTCACGCTAAAACTTGCAGGTGGTAGTGGCCCTTTTTGTGTTATCGTAACATCTATACTGTTTTTCTGGAGGGCTCTAGCTTTTAACATGGGCTTGGGGGTGGTCCTTTACGTAACAGAGACGCAAAAAAGCCTCACGCTAAGACGTGCGGGTTGTGTAGTCGTACAGGTAGGCTGGCGGCGTGGGTGTCCAGCCCCTCCCGTATCATAGGGCCTTCTAGCTTAACACGGTTCTGCTCTCGGCTTCTGTTCTCGTTTCTCCCCTCGGAACTGCGTCTGCCTCGCGGTGGGAAGGTACGACATGCATTTAGGTATTCTTGTGTTAGTTTGTGGTATTCCATTTGCTCACTCGTTACTCGTATTACTTTGGTTAATTTAATGTCACGATTTATTCCGAGCTATGTGACATACTACTAGATTTGCTTATTATGTCAGGGTTTTCATGGAAGGTGTTGGATTTGCCTGACACCTTACAAGAGTAGCATGGAGAGCTGCATCCAACCAGTCTCGGGACTGAAGATCACAACAACAACAATAACATTTAATTCTGTACGAATTTTAATCTACCATCCTTCATAAATTTTCATGGTGATCCCAATAAAACCTGAATATTGATCATATCTATAATAGAGCAGGATTTACTGTTAAAGTTAAATTAACAATTTGTCTAATAAATACCTGAATGTTAAAATATGAACGATTTGGCCGATCTTAAAGAGCGGCATTTCATATAGAAGCGCATCATTGAAATGACAAATGTTGTAAACATCAGCTCTGTAACTCTATTTGTTTAAAAGATACAGTGAATTTAAATTATCAGTATTTTCAATTAAGCATCAGGTCATCATTTCTTCCACACAAAACACGTTGAATGATGACAGCGGGACACCTTATAGAATCATTAAGTAATACAAAATTTGTTGTAAAGTGTAGTTCATAATAGTTACTATATTCTCTATTTATTTATCAGAAAGCACATTGGTGCAAAGCTACTGGTCGTGACATTCAAAGTTAAGATGGAAATTGTATTGGTTTCATGTAAAAGAATTTAACGTTTATTGTGTAATGGATATTATTGTTACTTTATTTAGAACGTGAAAGTGGTCAAGCTTTGATTATTTAAATATGTTAAAATGTAAAATAACATAGAATAAGCTGCAACAAATCGGATGGAAGGCTTCAGGGAAGGGAGCTGCCCTAGTTAGTTGAGCGAGGATATTCGGCGCGCGGGACGGGCAGAGGGACAGTGGCGGTTGAGACGCGAAAGCGGACAGTTTGGCTGGAAACACCAAATGATACACTTCGGATTAAGACGCGAAAGCTAACAGTCAGTTTTTAAGCAGCTAGGAAGTGAAACGACTTAGAAAATTTCGCGTTGTGTGGTATCGCCGGACTGTCTCTGAGCGGTGAACAGCCGAGCGCCTGGTGCGAACTCTTAACTTTTCGCGTAGGTAACTTGTATTTCTCGATGAGGTTCTGAATGCTCGAACTGTGTCAAATGGATATGCGCTGGAGTGGAACAGTAGCTCTAAATACGACCACTTTCGCTATTAGTTTGCTTTATGAATAAACTTTATTGTAACCAAATCGCATCTGCTGGTCCTACATCGTTTATGGGTCGTTAATTTAGTTCCCGATATTATTATTACTGTTATTATATGTTATATTAACTTTGTGTCTCGCAAACTTGCCATCAGCCACACAATTTAACCAAAGGGTCACAAGTGTCTAATTTAGGATGTGTAATGCGACACGTGCGGTTCAGCCCTTAGACGAGTTTGAGCCAAGACATTTCGGCGAAGAGGAACCGCATGTGAGCCCGAACATCTTTCGGATGTTAGCTCGCAAACACAATGTAAATTCTCGAGATGGAACTTCATTCAGTAGTCGCCGACCTCAGTTTTCTTCTTTCCATCTGTTGTCTATCCGGGATGGCTGCATGCTCACGTGTTGGTGAATGCGTGGTGAGTTCCTCCTGGTCCGTTTTGGATACTGCGACCACAGTATCATCCAAGATGGGCCAGGTTGACTCGCCTCTTAATGCTATTTGGGAATCCAACACCCATAATGCCTGACAGGCATTACCAACTACACCTTCATAGAGCCTTCAGCCCCACAGTTTGCGTTCTGGTGTACCTACTCTGCCGTAGTCGCAACTATCATTCACCTATCTGCTGATTATTTGTAGATACGTAGCACATGGGCCGTGGCCGGTCAGGTAGGGTACCAACCTACTCCACGGGTTAAGATATCTCATTTCTAGCATGTCCCTGACATTAGGAGAAACTCGTGTGTTCTTCTGCTATACTGGTCCTCTGGGAACGAGAAATATTTATTTATGGTTGACATGAAATGTTTAAACTAACCACTACTCTATGTACAAAAGAGTACGTGAAATTATTAACTCACTGTGATCTGTATGAAAAGCACTGTCGATATTGCAGGTTAATCTACATTTTGAGAACAATAAAAACAATAGAAATTGATTTTCATAATTTTTGTCTCTGGTTAGAATCTTCATATGAGAAAGACCCAGATGGAGACATATATGTCTTATGTTTTTGATACATAAATGCTGTTATTTATAACGAGACCACATATTTCAGTAGCGGTAGCATCCCTACATGTGTGAAAATTTAATTCTACGTGTTTTCAGAGATCAGTAATGTGCAGTACAGCGCTAGTTGTAATTTGTATTGTTGGCCTCCGATTGCAAGACGTCAGATTCTTGTTCAAGTTACTCCAATATTAAGTGACGTAAAGCAAAACAGAAAGGGTTTACACTCAATTTCTTGAGCAAACATACTAAAGTAAAGTTAATTTAATTCATTCTTCAGAGAGTCGTACCGATGTTAAAACATTCTTATGGTTGCCGCTTCACCGATATCTTTTGCTCAAGTGATGAGATTTTCACACTTAAGATGTTTCTGAGTTTCGAATACTAATAAGTGTACCAAGCACAAGGTGTGTCTCCACACGAATCCACGAAAGTATAAATTATTATTCATGCCAAAAGACGTCCAGTTACAACCCTGAGATATTTCTGAATGTAAAAGATTAACACTAGAAGTATCATGTGGGACTTTTTGATCCATGAGGGTTTTTCGAGAGCCCTACCCCACTACCTAATTATCGCAGAACCAAACGTTTCCGTAACTTTTCATCATTTATGGGGTTGTACAACATACCAAAATTTCATCCCTCTAGCCCACCGAGAAGAATGAAAAACTTAAACGTGTTGTACCTGTAGCACCATAAGGGTCACTTTTGACCTGTAGGCGTTTTATCGCAATTCGATATCGGTAACACAGATTTTCAGACACTAATTAGTTTCTGGGCGTGAGTCGACGTTTTTCACTAGATGTTTGAGTATATTACGACAGTCTGGGCCAAAAAACGCGAAATGCGAAGAATTCGGAGGTCGGGAGATATTTTATATCAGAATGGCTTTCCGTTTTACATGGACTGGCGAAATGTAGACCTACGGAGTGTCACTGGGAAGCTAAATATTATACAGCGGGAAAGCCTCCTCCCCTCTCCCCCCCTCCCCTTTCTACACTGCTATGTCAGGCACGTCGCTCTTATGTAACTTCACGACTGACAACTTCTTCTCCTACGTGAAACTAGCGGATGAGCTGAAACAAAAATGAACAAGTGAAACTAACTCTTGAATTATTTTTATTATACACTGATCTACTGAATTTTCCCTGACAAAGACAACTCAAACTTAACCTATTCATTTAACACCCACAATATAGAAGCCCAATGCAATCTGACTGCTATACATTGACAACATGACTTCAAATAATTAACACAAAAGAATGACCCTGAATTGCAAGAACTCCTAAGAACAATACAAATCCAAAAAATATGAAATTAAAGAAATATGGAACTACCTCCAACTCTGTTAATAACCTAAACTCAGTTCAATCACGAGATCTGATAGTGAAAACCCCCATTCTTTTTTTGTAAGTCAATTACCTCACAGAAAATCTTGATAACACGAACTACAGCAAGTAGCAACAACGGTCAGCTACATAAAAAGATTCTGTCTACTATAGATGGTTCAAATGGCTCTGAGCACTATGCGACTTAATATCTGAGGTCATCAGTCGCCTAGAGCTTAAAACTAATTAAACCTAACTAACCTAAGGACATCACACACATCCATGCCCGAGGCAGGATTCGAACCTGCGACCACAGCGGTCGCTCGGCTCCAGACTGCAGCGCCTAGAACCGCACGGCCACTCCGACCGGCAACTACTATAGACCTTCACTACTAGGAGGCATATGGTTAGCAAAAGAAAGATTTTGTTGTAGAGCAAACAATGTACTTAGAATTTTACCTTATTCATGTGACATCCAGTTCCAAAAATTATATAGTTGTCAATGTTTCCACTACCCAAACATTAACAACCATACATCCATTATCATACTTCTCCTTGCATATATTGTTATAAGAAATTTCATCTCACTTTACACTGCGTGTCCTACCAATACAGAGTCTCCACTAACAAAAAACAAGTCCATACACTTCTCTATCCACTCGCTAACTGCTAGTCCGTCCAACCACAGAATCTCTTGCCGAGGGCGCAGAGCGCTGTCAGCGATATTAACACACTCTACAGCGCTGCCAACATACAAACAGGCTACTTACTCAAGTTTAGTTGGCACTCTTCGGAGGTCCCCTCTGGGCGCGAAGTGGAGACGACACATTGTATGCAACACACTTAAAAATTAGGTGAGAATCCTCTCACAGCATACCTAGGGAAAAATAAAGAAATATCCGTATCCTGATTAACATTCCTGCTGGGTTTCAGGTGACAGAGAATACTGAAAATAAACTTCCAGACACTATAAGAAACCAAGGGTGGAGTCGATATAGTTGACCAAATGGCCAGACACTACATTGTCAGAGCTGTCGCCCACCGATGGTCTGTGCACATCTTTTACACTATTTTTGACCTTGTGATGAGTAACACTCACACAATGTTTAGTTGCTTACCTCTAACATTTCTTACCGAGAATGTATCATCAGAGTAGCAGATGAGCTTGCTGCCCTCCACAACCTGCAGAGAGAAACCAATCTCCCCTTGCAGACACTCGATACCGGCACTGGCCAATACGGAAATAAAAGGTTTTGTCAAATTCAGGTTTCCTGCAGACAACAAAACAACAAAGGGAATAAAACAAACGTGTGCTTCAAGTGCAACAAATATGTGTGCAAAAGTTGCCAAGCAAAAACTGTTGCCGGATGTCTGAAATGTGAGCCCATTACATCTTACGCGATTCTGTCACGTCTATGTTCTTGAATATTTCCAAATATTTATAATTATAGAGCGAAGTTATTTTTTCATATGTTTTAGTTCTTCGATTACAATAAGCAAGAAAACACCCAGACTATTTTAGTCACCTGCTGCGTTTTCGAATTGTTCACAAATACACGGAACCAAATTTGTCTGTGAAAGTAAAAATACTATTAGTACTCACATAAGCAATATGTTTTGATTCTGTTTCAACTTTTTCATAATGGAAAACATTGTACCACTGTTTCACTTACCTGTTTTAATGATGATTGATGAAAGACTGGAATTTCTTCTGTAAAATCCAAAATAAAAAAGTTTGTTTCTGAAAATTTATGTTTGACAGTGTGCGATTCAGTTTAGTGATCAAGTTGTCCTTCTGTTACAATTTAGATTCTTGCTGAAGATGTTGTAAACATGGCGGTACTCAATATATCTCCCAAACACGAATAAAATTGTGATTTCCTACTGTGGGTAAAAAATGACCCACAAGGTCCTACTAGGGGTAAGGTGAAGTTAAGGTCCTCCACACCGAGCTATTCCCAATGTATTTTACGTCCAAACAGACATCCCACACTGATTTATTTATCGGGCACTTGAATATAGAAAGCCTTGACACTATCAAAAATAATAATACCCGCCCACGATAAGAAGATGTAGTGAATATGTTGTGTGTAGGCTTATGTGATCTTAACAGCACAAGTACACACACACACACACACAGAGAGAGAGAGAGAGAGAGAGAGAGAGAGAGAGAGAGAGAGAGAGAGAGAGAGACGGTACACGGGCACACACGGTACACAGACACATACAGACCAAACACACGAAAAATATCACTGCACTGCCTGTGTCCGATTCCCAGTCGTTTTGCCACAATTGTAATGTGCGATCTTTTATTTACTTTTTCGTACTGCCCTCAGTTCCAAGTATTCTTCGTACTCCCATTTGATTGTCTTTCTTCAACCAGTAAAGTGGTACCCTTTTCCTATTGATACTATTTGTATAATTACTAACAAAGAATCATTCGGGATAGTGCAATAGACTCCACTTAATATTAGTAGCTCTCCATATTGAACTCTTCTCACTAATGAGGCTCGATTTGATAGATGCAATATATGAGCCCAAATTCACGCACCGCATCCTTGGATTGATGCTAATATTCAGAGAAGAACGAAAGAAACTGGTACATCTACCCAATATCGTGCAGGGCCTCCGCGATCACCCAGAAGTGCCGTAGCACGACGTGGCGTGGACGCGAAAAACGTCTGAAATAGTGTTGGAGGGAATTGACAGTATGAATCCTGTAGGGCTGTCCATAAATCCGTAAGAGTACAAGGGGGTGAAGACCTCTTCTGAACAGCATGTTGCATAGCACATACTCAATAATACAAAATCGTTAAGGCTTTCGTGGCCGCTTTTTGACTAACTGCTTATTGGCTTCTGTCTCGGGTTCTTCGGCCGACGTTCGTCTGATGATTTTGCTGAGGTTTCGCCTGCACCCGTGTCTGGCATTGTCAAAGCTTCACCCTCCATTGCTGGGATGGACTGAAGCCGAGCTCATATATAGCCTGCGGCCGCGAGCTCAGCTCCAGCCCACCACCAGCAATGGAGGGTGAAGCTTTGACAATGTCATCCTCTCGTGCTAACGAAACGTAAGTAAAATCATCAGACGAGCGTCGGTCGAAGAACCAGAGACAGAAACCAATGGCCGTTTTGTCATGCTCAATCATGTTCTGCCTGGGGAGTTTGGTGGCCACCAGAAGTGCTTAAACTCAAAAAAGTGTTACTGGAGCCACTCTGTAGCAATTCTGGACGTGTGAGGTGCCGCATTGTCATGGTGGAATTGACCGAGTCCGTCGGAATGCACAATGGACATGAATGGATGTAGGTGATTAGACACGATCCTTACGTACTTGTCACCCGTCACAGTCGTATCTAGACGCACCAGTGGTCCCAAATGACTCCAACTGCAATCGCCCAACGCCATTACAAAGAGTCCACCAACTTGAACAGTCCCCTGCAGACATACAGGATCCATGGATTCATGTCCGAACAGGCAACATGTTTCCAGTCATCAACTGTCCAATGTCGGTGTTGAGGGGCTCAAACGAGGGGTAAAGCTTTGTACACTGGAGGTATGAATTAAAGGACGCCGTCACAACTTTTCGTGCGTTATTAAATACACGTTGCATTTCGGAACCTGTTGGTCCAAAATCAGCTGTAATTTGTCTTTATACATGTTTTATTTTTTTCTCTTGAATGAGGTGAAATGCATATTCCTGTCACGAAAAGGCTTAACGGTAGGTTATGAATTTCGTAAGTCGAACGCGGAAAATGTGTGTAAAATAGTGGAAAAGATGAACAGTGTAAATTTACCACATAATTCAAGAAAGGCGGTTTTAAAGTTTTAGCACCAGCAAACATTCTTTTCTCCGTCGTTTTCGTACATGTCACTTCATTCAAGAGGCACATTCGCACACAAATGTTTGTAAACACTGCACAAATGTTTTTGTACATTCATGGTGCTAAAGATAAACTATTAAACAATTAACTTTAGAATACGTCTCTAAAATTACTGAAATAATTATGACTTGCCAAATCTGTTTGTTCATTTAACATAGATTCAGGATTTTTTATTTTGTGGAGTTGTTCTAACAGATCTAAGGCCTTACCATTGGCTTCGTTACGTAGTATTACCAAACTGCTTTCTAGACTGTTGATGACATGTTTCGTTTCCAACATATGTTGTGCAATAACTGATTTTTCGAAATGCTTGAGCCTGAAAGCATTTACATGTTCTTGAAAACGGGTTTTGAAGTTTCTGCCTGTTTTCCCTATATAGTAGGCAGGACAATTGGGGCGTGATACATTGTACACTCCGCTGTTGTTGTATGTTTGCGTATTTGATTTTACGTTGTGGACGAGTAAGTTTCCTAATTTATTATTAGTTGAGAATGCAACTGTTACATTTGTTTTCCTGAAAAGGTTACCGATTTTTTGTCATATGGGGCCCAGGTATGGTATACTGACAGATATTTTCTCTTCTTTCACAGTGTGTCCATTGTATGTCTTACTTTTGTTTATTTGTCTGCCTAAGTTGTCCATTATTTTGGTTGTGTAGCCACTGCTTATGGCAATGCTGTTTATTGTATCTATCTCATTCTTGACGGTGTTTTCTTCTAAATCAAGGGAGTGTGTGTAGCATGGACCTAAATGCAGCATGTTTCTGTGTGGTGGGATGGTGTGGTGAGTTGTCCATTGTTATGTTTGTGTATGTGCGTTTTCTGTGTATGCTGAACTTGTGGTTTGTTGGCGATTGGTAATTTTAAGATCCAGGAAATTTATGCTTTTGCTGTCCTCACGCTCTATTGTGAATTTTATGTTTTTGTGGAATGAATTGAAAACTGCTAGTAGTTCTTTGATCTCATTTTTTGTTCCATCAAGAAGCAGCAAGGAGTCATCAACGTACCTTAAGTAATATATTGTTTTACTTTTGAGTCTATTGTCTTCATTAAATAATTTACTTTCCAGATGACTGAGAAATATGTCTGCCAAAAAACTTGATATTCCAAGGCCTATAGCATCCACGCCCCTGTTTTATAGTCAATAAAAACATTTCTTATTATTTTTTTAATATGTGATATCGTGGGAGAGAAATGTGTTGTCAGAGTAACGGTTTGGGTTTCCTAGTGCAGAGACGGTGTAACAGTATCCTCACAAGCCACAGAAAATAGACTGAAAACAATGATATCTTTTAATCATAAGAAAAATTATTATTGTCAGTGACTTACTGTTGCATTCTTTCTTCTTGTTCGAGTAGCCATGATGCTAGAAAGACGCACTTTAATCTGCCTCCTATGGTAAGGTCTGGTATATTACTATTATGTAAACTGCCTATTGTAAATTATTGGAGAAAAACAGAGAATAATGTTATTCAAGTTTATCTCTAATTTTCTGTAAGAATATTACTAATCTTGATCCTCTACCATTGTAAAAAGAATCCACATAAAGGTAACTAGACTGTATATCAAAATCTATGCTGTGAGAAACTATTTTAACTTCTACCATTCTTTGCTGGTGTCGGAGCATAAAACTTTCTCAGCTAAAACGCAGAAATCTTTTCAGTAAAATTCATCGATTCCAGTGTTGTGTGTCTCTGTGTTATAAAAGTGAAATGATATTCAAGAGAGAGCAAGAGTGAGGTTTTATGAAAGTAGTCAAAAAACCTAATTGAGTAATTTTAGACAGATACACTTCTTTACAGACAATACATGAAAACGGTTGTGTGTTTCGGTTTAGTTCACATTCATGCTCATGTCACATGGCCAGATAATAAAGTAAATCTATGACAATTTAGAACTGTAGACGAGTTTAAATATTTATGTTGCACGCTGCTAAATTTACGCATTCACAGCACGGTTTAAAAGACAGCACATGCCCATGGCAAGACCCTCGTTCTGTTGCTAAAAACATGTCCTCCACTTCTGATTTTTCTGCAACTGACAATTTTTTTATGTTTTATTGAGTTTTCAAAGATTATGACTATTGTTTCTTCAGTTGGTACAATTGTAAATAGGTTAGTTACATCAAAAGAGGCAAAACTGGCACTTGCAGGAATATTTATATTCTTAATTTTAGTTGTTAATTCATTTGTGTTCTTAACTGAATCTGGTTTGTTAAATGTATAGTACTGTTTCAGAATTTCATTCAGTAATTGGAAGATTTTGGAGGCCGGTGTATTTTTAGAATTAATAACGGTCAGCGATGGAACATGGCGTTTATGGGTTTTAGGTTGAGCTCTTAGTTTTGGAGCTGTAGGGTTCATTAAAATGCATCGTGTATTAAATAAAACACGAGAAGTTGTGACTGAAACCTTTTTTTAATTCCTACCTCCAGATTATTGAATACAGTCACGTTTGAAGCTGCAAAATATGGGTAAAATTAAAAATTAAAGCTTTGTGTCGTGCCATCATCAAGGTACACGAGTGGGCCTTCGGCTCCGAAAGCCTATATCGATGACGTTTTCTTGAATGGTTCGCACCCTGACACTTGTTGATGGTCCAGTATTGAAATACACAGCAATTTGCGGAACGATTGCTCTTCAGTCACGATGAACGATTCTCTTCAGTCGTCGTTGGTCCGTTCTTTCAGGATCTTTTACTGGCCGCAGTGATGTCGGAGATTTGATGTTTTACCGGATTCCTCACATTCACGGTACACTCGTGACATGGTCGTAGGTCGTTCGGGAAAATCCCCAATTTATCGCTACCTTGGAGATGCTGTGTCCCATCGCTCGTGCGCTGACTATAACACCACGTTCAAACTCACTTAAATCTTGACAAGCTGCCGTTGTAACAGATGTAACCGATCTAGCAACAGCGCCAGACACTTGTTGTCTTAAATAGGCGCTGCCGAACGGAGCGCCGTATTCTACGTGTTAACATATCTCTGTACTTGAATATCAGTTTCTTTGGCGCTTCAGTGTAGTTTGATGGTATGTTCAGATTGTTCTTAGGGGAAGGCGAAACTGCCTATTTGGAATGATTATAATTTTTTCATCGCGTCTGTACCTTTTCTGCCCGTTTCCTCTATATGACGTACAGCGTTACGAAGTTCGTCCAGAAATATCCCTAGACTATACCTCTTTACCGCGTTTCTTCTAATCGTCACGCCATTAATTTAATAAGTAATAGAGTCCCCGAGCAATTGTATTTCATTCCGCATCATTGGTTGGAGACCAGCAGGAGCTGGACAGGGCTGCACAGATCGCCATTGACAGTACTGTACAAACGGCAGCGTCTGGATTTGTGTCTTGACCGGGAAGCATGGACTGCTGGTTGACGGCGTCGCACTGCGACCAGCAGTGAACCGTGGTTCTGTACCAACCCATCGTAGCCAAGTATGTCAGGGAGCTGTCGCATTCTTCCAGTATTTTGGAGAGGCGCACCAGTATTACTCGAGATGTGGAAGGCTCCGGGTATGACTTCAGACGACGGCTGGTAGTGACTGGGGGAACTCTGATGCCACAATGGTCCTCTTGAGTTACCTCTCATGTGACACTTCGGTTGCGCCAGTTTCCAGCAGGACATTGCTCGTCCACACACTGGCATGCTTCTATGAACTTTCTACTTGAGGCTGAGGCACTGCCACGGACAACAACTTCCCCAGACCTGTCGACGGTAGTACATGTCCGGGACTGACCACTTGCAGTATCCACGTTACCAGGGACGTATTACAACAGCTGTGGGCCGGCTCACTTCAGAAGAGAACACTACGGATTCATGACACACTTCCCCAATCGAATCACTACGTGCATCCAGGCCAGCGGCATACTGAGAAGTGGGTTCTCACTAGAGGTGGGCAGATTCGCTCATCCTTGGGAGTGGTTCACTGGTGCGGTAGCGTTCTCGCTTTCCACGCCCGGGTTCCTGGGTTCGATTCCCGGCGGGGTCAGGGATTTTCTCTGCCTCTTGATGACTGGGTGTTGTGTGATGTCCTTAGTTAGGTTTAAGTAGTTCTAAGTTCTAGGGGACTGATGACCATAGATGTTAAGTCCCATAGTGCTCAGAGCCATTTGAACTATTTCACTGCTGATCGTTCTTTTTTGGGAACCGTTCATTTTTACTCGTTCACCGTTCATTAGTGCTTGGTATGTGGTTCTTATGCAAAACTGAAAACTAGTAGTGTAGGTGACTGAAGGATGGAGGGCACCAAGAGGGGGCACTTGCCTCCCCCCTGGAGTATAGAGTTTTTATTCGTTACAGAATTCTTACACACTTTTAGAAGTAACTTCTGTTATTCTGCAGAACCTGTCGTTTAGCCTTGTGTGGCTGATCGCAGGGGAATAATATAGGCTCCGGGTACAAACTGCTCGCCAATTACGAGAAGATACAACAAACAGACAAACATATAATAATTAGGCAGTGAAGAAATGACAAGCTAATGCAAGCAACAATTGCGAAACAGTCGATGACGATGTGTAGAGAGCTGGAGAAGATAACATGAAAATCTCACGGGACGCGCGTGGGCTATAGCTCATGCAGTCTTGTAAACCTGTTGGTGGCTGTTTCCCAACTTAATAGACCACAAGTGTCTTGTATAAAATTCTTCGTTTCGACTTCCACTACATAGCTATGCTACATTGTAAACAATAATCGTTTACACCCTATACATACTTCACGTAGTCTCTGAGCGAAGTAGAGACTTCATGGAAGCATAAAATAAAATGTGGTTTTCTGATACTTGCATCACACGCTTAGTAAAAATTAGGTTTTTGTGTTGCATTATTAACGTTAATGCAGCAATAATAATAATAATAATAATAAAGTTCGCAGTAATAAAGTTTTTGGTCTGAAAGCTCCTTCTGAACAAATATTTTTGAGATATTAAGTAAATATAGTTTTATGGCAATCCATGTCTTTTCAAATGGAGAGGCACCGCTTTCTCTACTGAGCCAAAATGACCCACAACCCTTTTTTTTTAAAGAAACCAAACTAGCGGGTAATGCAAATTAGAAACAACCAAACCTAAAAATAATTAGAGCCTTCCTAAATGTAAAGTTTTGTATATGAAATATACACGAAAATCGTTTTATATGAATTTTATTACACTAAAAATTAAGCAAATTATTGAAAGTTAGCTGCTAAATCAAGTCTATGAAACCAAAAAAATATATGAATAACAAAAACTTGCCTTGTTATGTCTCCAGCTGTTCTTCGATATAATGAAGTGAGCTGATATGCCCTTTTGTTACCTGAAAAGACTTTCCTACTACATACAACGTAATTTTTATGTAATTTACTTAACTATAAAATACGTTTTGATTACCGGTCATGGACGCTGAATAGACAGAACATAGTGCAAGAACAGTTTGGAACAAATGTAAAATAGACGAGCACAGTGAACGAAACGAACAACTGGATACTGAACTAACTAGGAGCAGTCGGCAGTGGAACTGAGACAGGTGGTCACGCGAAGAACGACGAGTGCGGCCGAGGGAGACCGAGACTGAGACGAGCACGCGACCGAGGCTCGAACGAGAACTGCCACTATAAGCAGACCGCTGCGACCGAAGTGAACTATGAACCGATCGTTCCTCGTTCCCGGGAACTATAAATAGACCTTTGCGACCGAAGTGAACTATAAACCGATCATTCCTTGGAATTCGTTCCTCGGTCCTTTCGTTCATCTTGGCGAACCGTTCCTTTGCAACCGTTCGTTCGGGAACTACCCATCTCTAGTTCTCACTGCCAAGTTCCTTGTAAGTTGGACTCGATTGTTAAATGGCTGTTTGTCGTGTCCTGACACAGGGTAGAGGAAAGACTGGTTGAGGTCAGTCTGCAATTTCCGAGCGGTGAGGTGCAAATGCAGAAAGACAAATCCGCAGTGAAGGCTGGTTGATTACTTGGATCAGTGCCAAACACTATCTCAGGGCGCCGACGAGAGATCCGGATTCTGGGACACGACAGGAGCTTGCAGCAGGAGACTCGTGGAATTCACGAGTCTGATTAATACTATTTATTAGCGATCAGACTAACTGCTATGTTGCGCGCTAATTCTAAACATTAGATAAAGTAAAGGAGGCAACTGGTTGCACAACAGAAGTCAGTGTCTGAAGCCTGGAGGGTGTGTGTCACAGAAGTAGCGAACACTAACAACACGTTAAGTACAAACTTGAGAGCAGCAGTCCAAGAGAGGAAAACAGACGAGATTGCAGTTTCTTTATTGACCGGTTTCGGCTTATGTACAAGCCATCTTCAGAACTGTTTGGTCTCCTATGGCTGGTGCAGGTAGTATCACGAAAAATCCGATCACCCGCCAGTACCAGACTTAGGGAGCCAAAAAAAAATTCAGAAGATGGTTTGCAGACAAGCCTAAAGCGGACAATAAAGAAATATTATTGCAAACTCGACTGTTCATTTTTAAATATAGAATCAGGTCGTTGCTATCCCTGGACTATGTTGTCCAAATTTATAACAAACGTCACAGCCACTCCTAATATGGCCAGCAACAAAAATGATTTATGTCGCTTGGCCCCGCCCTCCGTCCTTATTTTTTTCGGGAGGGGGGGGGGGGGAGGTGGGGAGGGGGGGGGGGGAGGCTGCTGTAGTAGAACTCTAATCTGTGTAAACCCACTGACACTGCAGTTCTCAGGAGCGAGTATCAAGCTTTTTGTCTCTGCTAATACGTGCCTGTTCGAAGTCATATTCTGCTGTAACGCCGCACAACAGCACAACTCCATCTACCGCCTAGACGGTATATTGAGTTACTAGCTAATTCTTTAAGGTTAAACTTCTACCATGGGACAGCTGCCAAGAGAGTCTGCAGTTTGCAGGGCTATAGTGTTACTATTTAGCTCCGGTAACCTAAACGCTACCACTTTTTCCTGCTCTCTGCACTGTGTCTCTGATTTCCAGTCTTAGAGTGCCATTGACGGCTCCCAACAGCTTTAACAATAACAAAGTACAAGTCGCTATTTCGTCAGTATATGACACGTAATAACTCGATCAGTGAAGTCTGCTTTGGTTTCTGCCTCCCCTGCTGAGCACTTCATTCCTTTTATTATTATTTATTTATTTTTTGAGTCAATGTATATACATTACACTTAAGTGTGGCATTTACACTCAGTTGTAAAAAAATGGCTCTGAGGACTATGGGACTTAACTTCTGATGTCATCAGTCTCCTAGAACTTAGAACTATTTAAACGTAACTAACCTGAGGACATCACATACATCCATGGCCGAGGGAGGATTCGAAACTGCTACCGTAGTGGTCGCGCAGTTCCAGACTGTAGCGCCTAGAACCGCTCGGCCACTCCGGCCAGCTGCTCAATAGTAAGCAAACCAATTAGGCGCATGAGGTGCAAGTATGTGCACATTACAAATATTTTTATTTTTATGTCTTTTTTTACCTTTCCTAAATTTATTTTAGTTCCTCCTTCTAAAGATCCTTGATAAATTACTGTGAAACAATTTACGTCTTTCTACCACATACTAAGATTAAAAAGAAAATCATTATACGTCTTCTCTATTAATAATGACTTGGCAAATCAATAGGAGTGCTGCACAACGTCTGCATTAGTCATTAAATAAGAAGCCACCAGCTGATAAAGTAATGACTTTATTTGACGCGTTTAGGGTAGAACCCCCACTCAGATTGTTTGCAAGCCAGAAATCCACAGCAAATAATAGAAAATGTAACTATAAAATGAATATACAGGCGTATCAAACAACAAGTATCGTCAAAATTGACATACCATGAACATCTTGGTGATCAGATACGTAAAGAGAGTATGTAACAAAACAAAGCTGTCGTGGCAGACTAAATGACTAGTTACAACGCGATAACCAAGAACAAAATTTAAGCGATGATGAATACTGAAGTAGCTGCACTTTGCGACAAAAGCACAACATCTTTTCTTTTTCATGAAAAACATAATACGCAAAATTAAACTTTTACTAAATCTTACAGGATGTGAATAATAAAATGAACCTAGAATAGAAATCTGCAGTTACGTAAAAAATACCATCGACAAAAGAGACATACATGCAAAACGACAAAGAAAGAGAATAAAAATTCAAGAACAGTTACATAAATTCAAACCTTCATATAGAATTACACAAATAAAACACTTGCTGAAAATGACTTACACGAAATTATTTTGTTGCAGGTGCATTATTGTGGCTGCAAGGGGGTCGTTCCTCTTGATGCAGCAGTTATATGGAGAGTCAGAATTCGATAGAAAAATGATTTCTGTAAGGCAAGAGGGTAAGGAATAAACCGATGCCACCAAATTTAGCATCGCTTTGCGTTTTATATACGAAGATAGTAACTGTTCTCGAAAGAACAGATACCATTGATGACTGTGCAGCTTCTCTAGAATAAATGATAATTAATTGAAACCCTCATCTGTCGACAGGTGTTGTTTCGAGAACTGTTACTATTTTGAAACTTCGTGGCAGATTAAAACTGTGTGCCCGACCGAGACTCGAACTCGGGACCTTTGCCTTTCGCGGGCAAGTGCTCTACCACCTAAGTGTGCGCGAGTAATGAGTGGATGGGCAAATATTTATTAGGTACATTACATACGTATATTGTGGAATGTGGGTCTCACTGGAACCGTGGAAGGGATAAGTCCCTGCAGTCTCGCTGTTTATGTGTGTCCTCGGTGGCTCAGCTAGATAGAGCGTCTGCCGTATAAGCAGGAGATCCTGGGTTCGAGTCCCAGGCGGGACACACATTTTCAGCAGTCCTCATCGAGGTATATCAACTACAGCTGTCGGCAGCTGAGGGTTTCAATTTTTTATAGCTTTGCGTTTTACTTGAAAAAGAAGTCACAAGAAACGTCTATTTTTCGTGCCTTCAAAAAGGCCTTAAGAAAAAGAAATCAATGTTTTGAATATACTTCCGTTTCTTCATTTCTTTTGTCCGATCTTCCAAATATTTCTATCACAGAATTTCTTTCATCCATAATTTAGAGAAAACTTGTTTCTTATGTAGATGGAACATTAGTAATTAAAATATTCTAGTAACCTTTATGGAACTGTTGTGACACTAGGCCTCTGGTTAAAAAAGATTATCGGTTTACATTAGTACAACTCACTGTATAGGTTTTTTTTCCCTTTAAGTGTGTTACTGTATTTCTATTCTGCACCGTTTGTTAGAGAGATATGAAGTCTCTCACGAAGCACAGGTAAGCTTAACGCAGATTGTACAATCTCTTTGGAGAATGAACTGGAATGTTTATATTCCTTGCATCTATGCTCGTCTTCGCTCAACATCCTCTCCGTTCTGCTATACAGATTTTCCGTTTGAACGAGCAGCTGAGGGAAAAAAAATACATTCGTAGCACCGGCCGTGGAGTAATTCGCTCGAGAACACAATTTCTCTCTTGTGCCACAGATGTTATTTTTTTAATTTTTTTGCCCAGAGATTTTCAGGCTCAATCGAAGCTGACTCAGCGAGTGGAATGAGAGCACGCATGGCAGAACACATCCTCCCCTCTCCGACGGCTTCTCGCCAACTGGACAACTAAACGACCTTAATACGAGTGCACATCTCAGGATATTACTTCAATTATCAGTACAGTATAGCAAAAAAGATTAGTTTATAATTATCGTATATCGTCGTTTCAGAAAAGCTCGATGAATGTGAACTGTTTTCTGCCTTTACGTACACGGTTGCCGTACCTACAAATCAAGCACGAGGAGTTCGTTAGCCCCCATAGTTCAAAAACAGAACTGCTCATCAGTGCATCAGAACAGCTGATGACAGATAAACATTAGTCCAAACATCATGACCACTGTTCACCATCACGTGACGTGGAAAGGAAAGAATACAGGGTGGTTACAAATGATTGACCAGGTTCTGATGTCTGTTTTGATGTCTTATAGACTATGTATCAAAAGGTATAGGATAGTGCGTATAAAAGTAGGCCCTGTAAGTATAAAGGAAATGCAGTGAAATGCAGTGAAATGGAGTTATCATTTATTTATAATGAAAAATACAGTGACAAACACCTTTATAGAGGATGATGAAAGCAGCCCGCTGCAACTACAGTACACGGCTGTACACTTATAAGCACATTCAGATACACTCGACGAAAATTTCAGATATCGATGGCGGCAACATCATGGCTGATGTTGTCTTAGAGTTCCTGTGAATTTGTTTCATATACCTTTCTCTTCAAGTCTCCCCACAGGAATAAATCACATGTTGTTAGATCCGGTGAACGTGGTAGGCATAAGTGTTTGCATAGACGTGTGACAAGTGTGACAAGTTGCCCCATATTGCTGGAAGAAGCAGTATTGTCTTTCACATTCAGTGAGTTGTGCACAAAATGTGTCAAAAATTTCCGTATATGTAGTATCATTGCCACAGATACTACTACAACGCCGCGCCAACCCAAGGTTGGCAGCACAGCGCACTCTAGCGGGCTGTGCAGCTCGACGGAACTAGAGTGTGCCTCGTGCACTTCTTAGTTAGATTTCAACCTAGGTAGACGCACTTTCATTATCGGCCCTCAGCCAGTTCTGTAATGTTTGCATTGATTCTCTGAGGAGGGCCCATCAGGCTTAGTCCCTGAGAATATGTTGTATTAGTTCATGGTATTCCATGTTACGAGATTGTCAGTTCATAGCCGCAGCTGCAGTCCTACAAATTACTGAAGATCAGTAATTTCATTGTACTATGTGTTTCTTGAATAATAATCCTTCTCTCTAACAGTGTGGCGTTTTGCGCCTCTAAACAGTGAGACACAATAGTATATGCAACCGTATTGGGGGAGTGTCAAAAAACATCGATCCAATTGAAAGGGTACATTACCGCCCGACATTGAAAATAGGTACAACATTCTACGTTATTCGTGTCAGAACAACATATTATTTGTAATAATAACTAAGTTTCACTTAATACACCGAAGCCGGATACCAATGTAGCAAAGAATGACAATTTATTTATCTAATTGATCACATGTGCACTCCCACAAAATAAATCCCTACATCCAGTTTGGTGAGATCTGTGAAATGAATGAATGTATGGTCGTCTGCTAATCGCAGATAGTGAATGTGCGATATATGATCATCTTTGAGACGGTCCTTTGGTTGATCAAAGAGATGAAATTCACCTGAGCTTTGAGCGCCTGAAATGTGGCTGACCAATACGTAACGTGGTGCTCCCCCACCTCGACGGAGGTGCGAGCTGACCTGAAGAACGGCCATGTTTCAGCACTCTGGCGCTGGATCTTGATATGACCTGTCTTAGGTGTGCTCCGTAAAGACAAAAGAATGGAGAGATGGTATGCGTGTGAAATACTTAAGAGTAGTTTGGAATAATTATTTCTCTATTTCAGGAACTTTTGTGTGGAGAATTAAATGACAGGCAGGTAATATTAAGGGGATAGATGTAATCTTCGGAACTGACCAACGGTCACAATGAAACCACGTGTAGCAATAAGTTGAAATACTAGCGAGAGCTAGTACTAAGCTGAAATACTTCTGAGTGCTAAAGTTGAGCTGAGTTACTGGCGTGTGTACAATAAGTTGGAAATATTTAAGAAATGGCGCGTGCAGGACTTGAAATTAGAGACGAGTACTTCCACGGGGTGAGTACTGTGTGACTCTCAATCTGTGTATAAGACAAAGGATAAAGAGAAGTACTCGTCCATGGTACCAGTTGAGGACTCGCGTGTGTGACGAATATGTTCTTAATATTACTTTGCATGTTATGTTTCCGTGTGACGCTTGATTCAAACTCTAATACTCTGGGAGAGAAGTAAGGTGAGTCATCCGTCTATCCAGCAACGCCAACCACTTGGCTTGCATTGCACGGGAAGACGTGCATATATCCTCCAGAGTTCGTAGTAGGAAAGAAAAGTTACGAAGTGGGGCAGTGTCGTGTGAAACTGGATGAATACTAATTGAAGTGGGAAAGCCGAAAGTGAAGTGATTCTAACGTTGTGACTATTCTTTGTGGTGTACTGTATGTTACCAGGGTGATGTATTTCATGTAATTTAAGTACGCGTGGTTTGCATGGTAGAGTAGCAAGATAGGGTCAGGGGCAGTGGGTTATGCATGTTCCTTTTTCTACCGCTCGGTCTGGAGGAAATTTTCGTGATGATGGGTGTGAGAGTCGAAGTGTGAGATATAGTAAAAAAAAAGATCCACCATCCTATCCAGAAAGTGCACTGTAGCGTTAGATAATTACGAGACCATAAGATAGAGAATCACCAATATAAAGCTATGCCCACTCTGCAGAGTTTCTCTTATGTAATTATTGTTGTATAAAATGTAATGGTGTGTTTAAGTTATCTTTGAATCATAATAGAATTTAACGGAATAAAAAAGATAGTGAAAAGAAAAAGATTGGTGGCCTTGTTCTTCGAATAGTGTGTAGTCATGATAGCCGGAATTTATAATGTATGTGCCATTCATATTCAGTGCGATGGCCACGTTTTGGTCAAAGCCGTTGGGTAAGAAAGAAAATGTAGTATTACCAGTGCGTAGTGAACAATCAGAGTAGTGTAAATTACTAACAGTCAGATGTGCGTTATCAGTTTCTGTTGCGTAATATTCAAACAGGAGAATAATTTGTAGCTTAACTGTGGGTACTAGAGCTCATAATCAGTCATTGATGTTACTCGATAAATAAGAATAAATCCACTCGCTTGGCAGACCACTCACCTTGCAGGCCTGACTGCTTGATGACACAGTATGAGCAAGGCATGTGGGTGCCTCTGACAATGATGCGCGTTCCTGTTACACCGCACCAGACGCAGATTTTTTTCACCATAGAGTGGTTGCTGACACACAATGTTAAGGTTCTCCTTTGCCCGGTACCAAGTGTTCTGTGAAGTCACATGACCGGATAAATGAAACCATGCTTCATCACTCGTGATGTAATGGGAAGAGTCTAACAAACCATCGTCGATGTTATCCAAAAAGTCATGTGCGGCTACCTACCCGTTTCTGACGGTCATCCTCCGATAATTGCTGCACAACCGACACACGATATGGCTTCAAATTAAAACTTTTCGGTATCCGCTAACAACTCCTACTTACATGCGCCTGTTGGGCCAGTTTACGTGCAGACTTCTTTGGGCTCTGAATAACTCTTCGGCGAACGTCTGCAATAGCTTCTAGTGTGCAATGAGGGAATTCTTTCTCGTTTTACATTTGGCACAGATCCGTAGGTGCGCCAGTTTTTATACAGACTCGGTATTGCTCTCTTTACTGGTAGTCCTCTGTCCGGATACTTGACCCCGAAAACATCACGATTTTCCTCAATTGAACCTGTATTCGCATGTGCTTCCACAATTTCATTTCTTTATTTTATCGAGAAAGTCTAACTTCAGTGATGAAATAAACTGAAATGCTGACAGATGAATGCTAACAATCGATTATTGGATAATACTGTCCATTTCTGTAGCTCTTTACTCTATTCCAGAAGTCTAAATATTGCATTCGCATTCAATGGGGAGACAGGCTGCTTTCGACTGCGCCACCCTTTATGTTATAAGGCGTGGTAGTTAATAGATGTATGCCATGCGAGTATATTTTGCTAGTAAATATATGTTCGAAAACGCTTCATTTGGGTACTAGCGTCTCTGAAAACTTGGAGGGGGACGTGAATAGTTTATACCACATAAGCGAAACAAGCAGTAAGGGAGACAATGGATATTATTGTCAGTAAACACCAATTTAATTCATTTACAGAAGGTGCTCAATACGATTGTCACCAACATCGATGCATTTCGCGTACTGCCTGTTGGTGTCTTGGGCCACCTAACCTGACACTACTGGATTTCCATTTCTGGGGTTAGAAGAAAACTCTGGTCTACGAAAACCAGTAGAGTCGCCACAGGATTTCGTGTTAAGAATACAAGTAGCAGCTGGAGTCATCCGTGATACGCCGGAAATCTTTCCAAGAGTTCGGGAAGACATCATCAGCCAACACACAAGATGTATCTAAGTTTGTTGCAGACGCACTGAGCAGCTTCTGTAGATGAATTAAACTCATATTTGCTGACTCCTTCCCTAGCTTCTGTGTTCCAAACTGCCTACGTCTACCACGTTTTAGAGATGCTACCCCGCAAATGAAGCGTTAGCTTCTGTGTTCCAAACTGCCTGCATTTCAGAGATGCTAGCACGCAAATGAAACGTTTACGAGTATGTAGCTCATTCGTGTATTCTTAGTTTTCAGGCCACGTCAGTTCGAATAGAATAGCTTTCGATGGTTATCACCGCAATCGTCGTCAGGAAAAACAAAATCTGACTGAAGGGTCTGGCACGGTTTTCCGCTCACACAGGCACGATTTCAGCCTCTGGCACCATTCACAGAGGGCCGGAACGATGCATGCGGGGAAGGTGAGTTACGCAGCTCATAACAGCTTCGACTGTTAAGTCATGGCGCCGCAAAAGACACTGACGGAACATGCTCACATGGAACCCATCTACCAACCACCATGACTTGTAACACACCTTTCAATACAGCCTGTATAATGCTCACCAATTTGTGTTAGTAACCAAGGAAAGAGCATATTTTGAAGTTTTGTTTATCTCATCTCAGGTCTTACTGTGATTCACCAGGGAGCAGGATGAAAACAGTTTTCAGAATGGCGACTAATCAACGGAAATCATTTCGAGTGTTGCAATATGGGAAGATTCAATTCGCCACTACTGTGCAGCGTGCGTTCCTTAAACAGTACACCATACCGGTACCAGCCCACCAATGGATCTACAGTTCAAGGACAGTGAAGGTAAGAGCTACGGACGACCACGTATTGCAGTCGAAACAGTGCAGAGAATCCGAAAGCCGTTCCTTCGTAGCCAAACTTAGCCTACACGTCATCCAAGTAGCTAACTGTGTATCCCACAGCCAACTGTATGGAAGGTTGTGCGCAGGCTGTTTGTTGAATCAGAAACCATAAGACATACAGCTGTTGCAATGTTTATGGCCAAGCGGGCCGAATTTTCAGAACTTTTTCAGGAAGTAATGGAAAATGATGCATTTTCAGATATGTTGTTGTTGTTGTTGTCTTCAGTCCTGAGACTGGTTAGATGCAGCTCTCCATGCTACTCTATCATGTGCAAGCTGCTTCATCTCCCAGTACCTACTGCAACCTTCATCCTTCCGAATTTGCTTAGTGTATTCATCTCTTGGTCTCCCTCTACGATTTTTACCCTCCACGCTGCCCTCCAATGCTAAATTTGTGATCCCTTGATGCCTCAAAACATGTCCTACCAACCGATCCCTTCTTCTAGTCAAGTTGTGCCACAAACTTCTCTTCTCCCCAATCCTAATCAATACCTCCTCATTAGTTACGTGATCTACCCATCTAATCTTCGGCATTCTTCTGTAGCACCACATTTCGAAAGCTTCTGTTCTCTTCTTGTCCAAACTAGTTATCGTCCATCTTTCACTTATACATGGCTACACTCCAAACAAATGCTTTCAGAAACTACTTCCTGATACATAAATCTATATTCGATGTTAACAAATTTCTCTTCTTCAGAAACGCTTTCCTTGCCATTTCCAGTCTACATTTTATATCCTCTCTACTTCGACCATCATCAGTCATTTTACTTCCTAAATAGCAAAACTCCTTTACTACTCTAAGTGTCTCATTTCCTAATCTAATTCCCTCAGCATCACCCGATTTAATTTCATCTACCAGTTTTTCCATTCGTCTGTAAAGAATTCGCGTTAGTATTTTGCAGCTGTGACTTATTAAACTGATAGTTCGGTGATTTTAACATCTGTCAGCACCTGCTTTCTTTGGGATTGGAATTATTATATTCTTCTTGAAGTCTGAGGGTATTTCACCTGTTTCATACATCTTGCTCACCAGCTGGTAGAGTTTTTTGTCATGATTGGCTCTCCCATTGCCGTCAGTAGTTCTAATGGAATGTTGTCTACTCCGGGGGCCTTGTTTCGACTCAGGTCTTTCAGTGCTCTGTCAAACTCTTCACGCAGTATCTTACCCCTAGTGAGATAAGCTTCTACATCCTTACGTTTGTCCTCTAGCCATTCCTGCTTAGCCATTTTGTACTTCCTGTCGATCTCATTTTTGAGACGTTTGTATTCCTTTTTGCCTGCTTCATTTACTGCATTTTTATATTTTCTCCTTTCATCATTTAAATTCAATATTTCTTCTGTTACCCAAGGATTTCTAGCAGCCCTCGTCTTTTTACCTACTTTATCCTCTGCTGCCTTCACTACTTCATCCCTCAGAGCTACCCATTCTTGTTCTACTGTGTTTCTTTCCCCCGTTCCTGTCAATTGTTCCCTTATGCTCTCCTTGAAACTCTGTACAACCTCTGGTTCTTTCAGCTTACCCAGATCCCATGTCCTTAAATTCCCACGTTTTTGCAGTTTCTTCAGTTTTGACCTACAGGTCATATCCAATAGGTTGTGGTCAGAGTCCACATCTGCCCCTGGAAATGTCCTACAATTTAAAACCTCATTCCTAAATCTCTGTCTTACCATTATATAATCTGTCTGATACCTTTTAGTATCTCCAGGATTCTTCCATGTATACAACCTTCTTTTATGATTCTTGAACCAAGTGTTAGCTCATTCCTAAATCTCTGTCTTACCATTATATAATCTGTCTGATACCTTTTAGTATCTCCAGGATTCTTCCATGTATACAACCTTCTTTTATGATTCTTGAACCAAGTGTTAGCTATGATTAAGTTATGCTCTGTGCAAAATTCTACCAGAGGGCTTCTTCTTTCATTTCTTAGCCCCAATCCATAAACACCTACTATGTTTCCTTCTCTCCCTTTTCCTACTGACGAATTCCAGTCACCCATGACTATTAAATTTTCGTCTCCCTTCACTACCTGAATAATTTGTTTTATCTCATCATACATTTCATCAATTTCTTCATCATCTGCAGAGCTAGTTGGCATATAAACTTGTACTACTTTAGTAGGCATGGGCTTTGTGTCTATCTTTGCCACAATAATGCGTTCACTATGCTGTTTGTAGTAGCTTACCCGCACTCCTATTTTTTTTATTCATTATTAAACCTACTTCTGCATTACCCCTATTTGATTTTGTATTTATAACCCTGTATTCACCTGACCAAAAGTCTTGTTCCTCCTGCCACCGAACTTTACTAATTCCCATTATATCTAACTTGAACCTATCCATTTCCCTTTTTAAATTTTCTACCTACCTGCCCGATTAAGGGATCTGACATTCCACGCTCCGATCCGTAGAACGCCAGTTTTCTTTCTCCTGATAACGACGTCTTCCTGAGTAGTCCCCGCCCGGAGATCCGAATGGGGGACTATTTTACCTCCGGAATATTTTACCCAAGAGGACGCCATCATCATTTAATCATACAGTAAAGCTGCATGTCCTCGGGAAAAATTACGGCTTTAGTTTCCCCTTGCTTTCAGCCGTTCGCCGTACCAGCACAGCAAGGCCGTTTTGGTTAATGTTGCAAGGCCAGATCAGTCAATCATCCAGACTGTTGCCCCTGCAACTACTGAAAAGGCTGCTGCCCCTCTTCAGGAACCACATGTTTGTCTGGCCTCTCAACAGATACCCCTCCGTTGTGGTTGCACCTACGGTACGGCCATCTGTATCGCTGAGGCACGCAAGCCTCCCCACCAACGGCAAGGTACATGGTTCATGGGGAGCATTTTCAGATAACATTCACATATACCACAGACTGTACCAGCAAAATTATATCATTGCACGACACATAGTTCAGGAGATATTACGTCATAAACAACGAGCGGCGTAAAAACGAACCTGCAGAGTAAATTTCGATACAGAACAGGTGAAATACGTGCAAAAAATATGTGTGAACTGCGTTAAAGATATGTGACATGTCGGTTCGTGGGCGAAAGCAAAGGTAAAAAGCTCCTCCTAAACACCTGGATAAATTTCAACCAAATTTGGCACACTTATTACACACTCTCTGGAAAGAAATGATGGGAGGTAAGAACTAGAAACTTCCTCCTGGGGTGGGAGCTATAACTTGGAGAGAGAAGGAGGAATGAGAAGGGGGACAGACAGAGCGAGAAGTAGGAGATGGATATAAGCAGGGGAGGAGGAAATGGAAGGTAAAGGGAAAGGAAAGGTATGGGTAGAGAGAGGGCAGAGAACTAATACGGGTAACTGATCATTTCAGTTCACGTAATTTGCTGTCGAATGTATAGTTTGGTTTTGGAGTTGCTTTAACAACTGAAAATGCTATATCCTATTTTCTCTGTGAGACTCTGGACGAATAAAGTAAAAGACTGCGAACTGAGGCGTTTGATTGTGTTGATCGCAAAATATTACAGCAGACGTTGGACCATTATGGAATAACAGAAGTAGTGCACAACTGGTTCACATCTTACTTTAACAACAGACGACCATTCTCCGCAATATTGTGAATGGCTACGACAATGGGGCACAGTTAAGAATGCGGAAAGGGGGGGGGGGGGGGAGAGGGGCAGGTGTCGGTTCTGGGGGCGCTACTGTCTTATTTACATAAATGGTAGACGTATTACAGGTGAATGTAAAAAGTTCTCTTTTCTGATGACATCAGCTTCTCGTGAAGGATGTTGTGCCCAGTAATGGAACAATATCAAATAATGCTCTTCAAAACGTTAGTTCATCGCTTGTTCAAAATAAATTGATACCATCCGAAAATTACCTCGAGCAATTAAACAGAGAACCGACTCGTAGAGATAACATCTTGAACCTACTGATAACAAACAGACCGGAACTTTTCGACTCTGTAAGCGCAGAACAGGGTATCAGTGATCATAACGCCGTTGCAGCCCTCAATATGGAAGTAAATATGAATATAAAAATGGGAGGAAGGTTTATCTGTTTAGCAAGAGTAATAGAAGGCAGATTTCAGACTACCTGATAGATCAAAACGAAAATTTCTGTTCCGGCACTGACAAAATTGAGTGTTGAAGGCAATCGTAAAATGCGTTTTAGACAGTTACGTGCCGAGTAAAACTGTGAGGGACGGGAAAAACCCACCATGGTTCAACAACAAAGTTGGTAAACTACTGCGAAAGCAAAGAGAGCTTCACTGCAAGTTTAAACGCAGCCAAAACCTCTCAGACATAAAGAACCTAAACGATATCAAAGTTAGCGTAAGGGGGGCTATGCGTGAAGCGTTCAGTGAATTCGAAAGTAAAATTCTATGTACCGACTTGACAGAAAACCGACTTGACAGAAAATCCTAGGAAGTTCTGGTCTTACGTTAAATCAGTAAGTGGATCGAAACAGCATATCCAGACACACGCGATGATGATGGCATTGAAACAGAGGATGACACGCGTAGAGCTGAAATACTAAACACCTTTCTCCAAAGCTGTTTCACAAAGGAAGACCGCACTGCAGTTCCTTCTCTAAATCCTCGCGCAAACGAAAAAATGGCTTACATCGAAATAAGTGTCCAAGGAATAGAAAAGCAACTGAAATCACTCAACAGAGGAAAGTCCACTTGACCTGACGGGATACCAATTCGATTCTACACAGAGTACGCGAAAGAACTTGCCCCCATTCTAACAGCCGTGTACCGCAAGTCTCTAGAGGAACAGAAGGTTCCAAATGATTGGAAAAGAGCACAGGTAGTCACAGTCTTCAAGAAGGGTCGTCGAGCAGATGCGCAAAACTATAGACCTATATCTCTGACGTCGATCTGTTGTAGAATTTTAGAACATGTTTTTTGCTCGCGTCTCATGTCGTTTCTGGAAACCTTGGAACTACTCTGTAGGAATCAACAGGGATTCCGGAAACAGCGATCGTGTGAGACCCAACTCTCTTTATTTGTTCATGAGACCCAGAAAATATTAGATACAGGCTCCCAGGTAGATGCCATTTTCCTTGACTTCCGGAAGGCGCTCGATACAGTTCCGCACTGTCGCCTGATAAACAAAGTAAGAGCCTATGGAATATCAGACCAGCTGTGTGGCTGGATTGAAGAGTTTTTAGCAAACAGAACACAGCATGTTGTTCTCAATGGAGAGACGTCTACAGACGTTAAAGTAACCTCTGGCGTGCCACAGAGGAGTGTTATGGGACCATTGCTTTCCACAATATATGTAAATGGCCTAGTAGATAGTGTCGGAAGTTCCATGCGGCTTTTCGCGGATGATGCTGTAGTATGCATAGAAGTTGCAGCATCAGAAAATTGCAAAGAAATTCAGGAAGCTCTGCAGTGGATAGGCACTTGGTGCAGGGAGTGGCAACTGACCCTTAACATAGACAAATGTAATGTATGGGGAATACATAGAAAGAAGGATCCTTTATTGTATGATTATATGATAGCGCAACAAACACTGGTAGCAGTTACATCTGCAAAATATCTGGGTGGCTTGCGGAGTATAAATATAGAGGTAGATGTAGATGTAAATCAAAGTAAGACTCAGTTTTTACAGTTGCTACACGTAATTCAACAAAAATTGGTATTTGGTCACACAGAAGGGGCATATGATTAGTTAGACTGAACAGATCAAATTCCTAGGCCTTCAGATAGATAGTAAGCTGTCGTCAAAAAGCCGATGCTTAGAATCTTGTTAAAAAACCAAATTCCGCTTTATTTACCATTTATCTACATCTACAGCATATTCTGCAACCCACCTAATGGTGTGTGGCGAAGGGTACCTTCGGTACCACTATCTGATCCCTCCAGTTCTGTTCCCCTCGTAAACAGTGCGTGGGAAGAATGATTGTCGGTTAGCCTCTGTATTGGCTCTAATTTCTCGAATTTTCTCCTCGTGGTCAATACGCAAGATCTATGTGGGGGAGGGGCGAGGGATGTAATATGTTATCTGACTACTCCTGAAAAGTTCAGATGGTTCAAATGCCTCTGAGCACTGTGGGATTTAACATCTGAGGTCATCAGTCCCCTAGAACTTAGAGCTACTTAAACGTAACGAACCTAGGGACATCACACACAGCCATGCCCGAGGCAGGATTCGAACCTTCGACCGTAGCGGTCGCGCGATTCTAGACTGATGCGCCCAGAACCGCTTGGCCACAACGGCTGGCTCCTGAAAAGTGCTGTCTCGAAATTTCAGAAGTAAATCCCTCCGTGATGCACAACGTCTCTCTTGTGATGTCTGCCAGTGGAATTCGTTTAGCATCTCCGTTACGGTCTCTCGCCAGCTAAACGATCCCGTGACGAAACGCGCCGCTCTTCGTTGGATCTTTTCTATCTCCTCTATCAGTCCTACCTGACAGGGATCCCAGATAGATGAACAATACTCAAGAATCGGACGAACAAGCGCCTTATAAGCCACTTCTTTCGTGGATGAGTTACATTTCCTTAAGATTCTTCCGACGAGTTTGTCATGTGTCTGCTTTCTTCCACTATCTGTTTTATATGGTCATTCCACTTAAGGTCGCCCTAGATAGTTAAGCCTAGATATTTTACGGCAGACGCTGTCTCCAGCTGTTTGTCATCAATAGTGTAGCTGTACAGTAATGGATTTCTTTTCCTTTGCATGCATAATATGTTACATTTACTTACGTTCAGGCTCAACTGCCCGAATCTTCATCATTCATCAATTCACTGCAGGTCGTTCTGCAAATTCTTACTATCTTCTGGCGTTGTTACTTTGGTAGCAGTAGAACAGTATGTGAAATAAGTGATAGTTCAACGCGAAAAGTTGTCTACTTTGTTTTCATTCGCTTATGACGCTTGGTATAATTTTTTGGGTAACAATCCTGATTCAAAAAGGGTGTTTTTGCTTCGGGAAAGGGCGGGTCGAGCAATATAGTGAGTATGTTTGCGAACGAGTTTTCGACTGCTGTTCAGTAGTATGGAAATTTTGTCATTCTTCCCTCAACATAAATTTTCTTTAATGTCGTTTGTTGTTAACATTATCGGCTTATTCCTAAAAGTTAGCACATTCACTTCAGTTAATACTAGACATAAATACAGTCTGCATTTGGCAAGCATCTCCTTAATTCTTGTGCAGAAACACGTGCAGTATTCTGCTACATCCATCGTCAAAAAGCTGCCACAAGAATTCAAAAATCTGAGAAGTAATCAGCGCACTTTCAAGTCTAAACTGAAGAGTTTCCTCATGGCTCACCCCTTCTATTCTGTCGAGGATCTTCTGGAAAAGTTTCTGTGTTACGGTGTTGAAAATGTTTCCTTAAACGTATTACTTGTCATCTGCATAGGATTAATATATATTTCGTTTTATCTATTATTAGTCTTCTGCTATAATTTCAAGTACTGGCTCGCTAGTTGAGCATGGAGACTTGCTCCTCACTTTGGTCCTACGGAACATGACAGATAAAATAAAATAATAAGAAAATGGACAGAGGAAGAGAAGAGGGGTAGATGGGCAGACACAGGACGGAGAAGGACATGGACAGAGAGAAGGGAAGGAGGAAATTGACTTAGAGGATGGGGGAGGAGATGCATGAAAGGGGAAGGACGAGATGGACAGAGGGGGAAGAGCAGATAGACATGGGAAAGGGAAAGAGGAGATAGACAGAGAAAGGGGCAGGAGCAGATGTACTGGAAGTGAGGGATCAAGGTGGTGGACAGAGTAGAGGGGTGGAAGAGATGGACAGAGAGGGAGGATGAAGGAGATGGACAGAGAGAAGGGGAATGAGATACAGTAGTAGAAGATTAGAATAAATACATTCCCAGATAGCGCCGAGTACTCGGGTAGTTTTTGCACAAATTAGTTACTACTTACAGGAGTTCGCTTTTATGGCTGAAGTCTGCGTCTCGTCTCATCTAGACACAGGTTAGAGGTCACACTGTCACCTTCACGTACGATACATAGGCGCATTTTGTTTCATAGTTTCCATATCTCGTAAGCTCTTTGCCGTGGAACACTACTACTATCCGTGCACTAGCTGGAGATTTTTATTCGTGAGTGAATGCTCACTTGTTGTCTGTCTCTTTATTTGATTTATTTACGTAAGTGTTGTCAACACAACGAAGTACCTAGCGAAATCTGACGACTGTTCATTTCTGTTCTCTTCCTGTCTGTGTGCATACCTCTCTCTCTCTCTCTCTCTCTCTCTCTCTCTCTCTCTCTGTGTGTGTGTGTGTGTGTGTGTGTGTGTGTGTGTGTGTGTGTGTGGTGTGTTGTATATGTCATTTTTCCAAAAACTTTGAACCTCTCTCTGACAGCTGTTACGTCCACGTTCAACCACCTTCTTTACTAACTACATCCCAACTTGGATATAAATGTAAGATAATGAATTTAAAAGCAGAAATAGCTACTCTCGTTTCACATAAAGACATCTGTTAATACAGAGTGAATGTTCTTCTTACAGCAATCACAGAAAATATAACATAATTATTTTACTTACTATAAAGTAAGTGTGACAGTTGTATACTTTCCATTTCAGTAATGTTACTTAATTAAGGACATTCAGTTTCCGCTTTAAAATTTCACATGGCATTGTTGATAATACAGTTTGTATATGAATTTTCTTTTATGCCCTATTGAACATGACCAGTGACCGAAACGTATCAGGAAATTAATAAAACATTTGTGATCCACAGAAACACATAGCTAAATCGTATGTGCTACTATGAGCGCTGCAAATAATTTTGCAGTCATACAATGCATTCCCGTTTCTTACGGGCTATTTTCGCTCTTCTATTTACTTCTTCTGCTATCTAGTCAGCTGTTGATTCAACTGCCGTAAATATAAAAAATCACTCTTCGGTTTATGATTTCATTGTTAATTTGCACTTTTTTCGAAATGTTAGTTACACATTATTTTAGTGTTACTGTAACTGATTTTCAGTCCTTCTTTCAAGCTTACACTCCTTAGTTCTTCCATTCGTTATCGTAGCTTATTTACACCATAGGAAAACAGTACATTGTCATCATCAAATTCAGCGCAATTTCCTCTCAGGCTATTATTAGTTTTACTGATACATACTCTCCGTTCCTGGCAGCTCCATCAATGCTAAATTCCTCGCTGTGCATATTATGTTTAATGATAGCTGATCACTGATGTGTACAGGGTGTTTCAGAGCCTTTGTAACAAACGTCATGGGAAACACCTTTTGCTTGAGACAATGTGTTTCCCGTTACTTCCCGGAGCCGCTAGAAATCGTTTAAAGATTTGTTATGCTCCTCAGAGGCGGCTAGTCGTAGGAACTGTGCGGTGTTTGTATGCAGGGTGTACTGCCTATCATCCAGTTACCTGCTCCACGTGAAGGGTAGGCCACACAAAAATAAAGTTGTTGATTCGCTTGTAAAATATCTTCCTTGACTTAGTGGTATTGCTTTCCTATGGTTTTCTTGTTGAAAATCAATTTATCAATTTACTGAGGTAGCAATTACGCTGCACACTTGGTTAGTAGACCCTGCTGGTTCGATGAAATCTCGTCATCCGAGGGCCAGAGAATACAATAGGGCGCCTTGCGTTGCTACGAAGCGTCAGCGAACATTTTGTCTTTAATCAAAGTTCTTCCCCGTGACATTATCTCTCATCCTCTTGACGTTTGTCACAAAGATTTCGAAACACACCGTATGTTTATCATCATACAGAGTTAAAAAAAATTTCCGTGTTTCCTAAAGACTGATGGTTCAGACTTTGTACAGAAAGAGTCAAAACTTACTCAAAGTCAGGGCAAGTCACGCAAAATCGTCATTGGTACTCATTGCTCGAGTTTATAATTTCGTACATACTTTGCAGGGTTCCATTGAGCCATATCCTCTTCTAAAGCCATCTTGTTCTGTTCCCTAATTAAACTGTAATGATTTGTTGTAGGAAGTAGGTGATAATTTTAATTGGTATCTTCTTCACTACGAATAGAAAGTTGACTGGCCTGAAGTTTTTTCTTGTGTCTCACCAGAGGATATATACTGCAGATCACATCTTCTTAAATAGTACTTTGCAATATCTTAGTGCCATATAACTTCAGTAGAACCACCTGCTGAGAGACTACCTTCTTTTTTTTTTGTTAAAATTAACTCCGGAGATAAAATGGCGAATAGTTTCCTAAAGCCCTTTGCACTTAAGAAACAAATTTTATGTGTCAGAGGATTTGTACAGTTGATTTACTGTGTCAGCTATGGGAAATGTAATTCAGGAAGTAAAATTTTAGGTCTCGTTCGCACCCTGCAAGATATACGTAATTCCATTTCCGTGAAAGGCTTGTAGCAACTTGCTCACCACTGGCCGGAGCACTTGCGTTTATAGCCAATTCCCCTCTTTGATGGAGTCTCGAAGAAGTGGATCTAGGTAATTGCCTTTCCCGGACTCGGTAAAAAGGATTCCTGAAACTGTTCTCTCCAATTCGAGAAGCTGGCGACCGTGAAATACCGTCAGCACTGCGTGCTCTTCCTAAATCAAGGATCAAAGGACTCCACCACCTGGAGTTCAGGTCGAATTTTCTCGAAACGGAGTACAATGTTGACCAAGTGCAAGCATCAACTGTTTAAAATAGTGAAAGCTAGGAGAAGGTAAATCTACATTTACATCCACACTTTGCAAACGACCGTGAAGTGCATGGAAGAAGGTATTTCTCATTGTATCAATTATTGGGGGTCGTTCCCCCTCCATTCACGTATGGAGCACGGGAAGTTATGAGTGTCTAGAAGCTCCTGTGTGAGACATGACAGTGACATATTTATTTCCCCATCCACGCACATTTTTTTCTAACATAATATTACGTATTTCCTTAAGCTGCAGCAAAGTATAATTTATTTCGTGTGGCGCAGTAAACCGTGGGAGTTTGTCGATGGGCGTTGTGCCAGGTTATTTTTTTTTTCTTTTTCTTTATTGGTTTTCTTTCCCTCCCCCCCCCCCCCCCCCCTCGAAGGGGACAGGCTGGCAGCAGCTTAGTATGCCGCTCTTCAGCCTACAGAATTTGTTTTAAAAAGATGAAGATAATAAATAATAAAAAACGCGACAAAATCGGAGACCTAAATGGTAACATGGCGGCAAAATGAAGCAGACAGGTAAAATTATAGACAGACAATCCCGGCAGAGGTTCGAGTCCTCCCTTGGGCATGGGTGTGTGTGTTCGTCCTTAGGATAATTTAGGATAAGTAGTGTGTAAGCTCAGGGACTGATGACCTTAGCAGTTAATTCCCATAAGATTTCACACACATCTGAATAGACAGACAATTAAATAACAAGGCGACAGTCTGGTTTCTGTTCGCATGATACATAATATTCACACCCAGTGACAGCATGATTTCTGTTCGCAACACTTTGGAAAGATGAACAACACTGAACATTCACTTGAACACTGCACTAAAAAGTTGGCAAATATGACATACCACAGCCCAGGGCAGGTGGGGGGAACCTGTACAGATGATGGGAAAGAAAAGTAGGGGAAGGAGAGGAAAAACGAAGGGGGGAGGGGTGGAAGGAGCCGATGGAGGACGAGGACTGGGCAGGGAGTGAGGAAAGGCAGAGGAGGGGGGAGGGAGAGAAGGGAGGTAGGGAGAGGTTAGGCAGGGAAAAAACAGGATGGAAGGATGGGAAAAGGGAGCCCAGGGAAAGGAAAGAGGAAAGGAGGGGGGGGGGGTGAGGATCAGAGCTCAGAGGAGGGATAAATGGAGGGAGAGAGGGCACCATCCAGGAGGGGGACTTGACAGAAGGCACCTTGGGAAAGGAGATAAAGGGTGTAGAGATGGAGGGGTAGGTGTGGCAGAGGGCGGGGACGGGAGAGGAAAGGAGCAACCAGGGGGTGAGGGGGATCAAGGCGGCGGGAGTTGCAGAGCATGCAGATATGTTCAAGGAGTGGGAGCAGGTGGGGGAAAGGAATGAGGTCGTAGAGGATCCGCGTGGGGGAGGGGGGGCGTATATTGAATGCGAGACAGAGTGCATGACGCTCAAGGATCTCAAGGGACTTACAGAATTTGGGGGGCGGGTGATATCCAGGTGGGACTGGCATAGCAGAGGATGGGATGGATTAAGGATTTGTATGTGTGAAGGATGGTATAGGGGTGCAACCTCTATGTCCAGCCAGTGAGGAGTTTGAGGAGTCGGAGGCAGTTGTGGGCTTTGGATTGGATGGAGCCGAGATGAGGGGTCCAGGTGAGGTGATGGTCAATGGTCAGCCATAGGTAGGTGAGGATGGGGGAGAGGCAGACAGAACAGGCGCAGACAGTAAGGGAGAAATCCAGGAGCCGGAAGAAGTGAGTGGTATGACCTACAATGATTACCTGTGTCTTGGAAGGATTGATTTTCAGGAGCCACTGGTTACACCATGTGGCAAAAAAGTCCAGGTGATTCTGGAGAAGGCTTTTGGAAGGGTAGGAGTGAGGTGCCGGGTAAAATCCTTAACAGTTTTTCAATACAGGGTGGGGACAAAAATATGGAAACACCAGAGACACTACACATTGACAAGTCTAATATATAGGGTGGTCCATTGATCGTGACCGGGCCAAATATCTCACGAAATAAGCATCAAACGAAAAAACTACAATGTACGAAACTCGTCTAGCTTGAAGGGGGAAACCAGATGGCGCTATGGGTGGCCCGCTAGATAGCGCTGCCATAGGTCAAACGGATGTCAACCGCGTTTTCTTTTTTAAATAGGAAGCCCCATTTTTATTACATATTCGTGAAGCACGTAAAGAAATATGAATGTTTTAGTTGGACCACTTTTATCACTTTGTGATAGATGGAGATGTAATAGTCACAAACATAATTATGGCTCAAAGTTTTAGACGAACAGTTGGTAACAGGTAGGTTTTTTTAAATTAAAATACAGTACGTAGGTACGTTTGAACATTTTATTTCGGTTGTTCCAATGTGATACGTACATGTACCTTTGTGAACTTGTCATTTCTGAGAACGCATGCTGGTACAGCGTGATTATCTGTAAATACCACATTAATGCAATAAATGCTCCAAATTATGTCCGTCAAACTCAATGCCTTTGGCAATACGTGTAACGACATTCCTCTCAACAGCGAGTAGTTCGCCTTCCGCAATGTTCGCACATTTATTGACAATGTGCTGACGCATGTTGTCGCGCATTGTCGGTGGATCACGATGGCAAATATCCTTCAACTTTCCCCACAGAAAGAAATCCGGGGATGTCAGATCCGGTGAACGTTCGGGCCATGGTATGGTGCTTTGACGACTAATCCACCTGTCATGAAATATGCTATTCAATACCGCTTCAACGGTACGCGAGCTTTGTGCCGGACATCCATCATGTTGGAAGTACATCGCCATTCTGTCATGCAGTGAAACGTCTTGTAGTAACATCGCTAGAACACTACGTAGGAAATCGGCATACGTTGCACCATTTATAATGCCATCGATAAAATGGGGGCCAGTTATCCTTCCTCCCAGAATTCCGCACCATACATTAACTCGCCAAGGTCGCTGATGTTTCACTTGTCGCAGCCATCGTGGATTTTCCGTTGCCCAATGGTGTATATTATACCGGTTTACGTTACCGCTGTTGGTGAATGACGCTTCGTCGCTAAATAGAACGCGTGCAAAACTCTGTCATCGTCCTGTAATTTCTCTTCTGCCCAGTGGCAGAACTGTACACGACGTTCAAAGTCGTCGCCATGCAATTCCTGGTGCACAGAAATATGGTACGCGTGCAATGTTTGTTGATGTAGCATTCTCAACACCGACGTTTTTGAGATTCCCGATTCTCGCGCAATTTTTCTGCTACTGATGTGCGGATTAGCCGCGATAGCAGCTAAAACACTTACTTAGGCATCATCATTTGTTGCAGGTCGTGGATGACGTTTCACATGCGGCTGAACACTTCCTGATTGTTAAATAACGTAACTATCCGGCAAACGGTCCGGACACTTGGATGATGTCGTCCAGGATACCTAGCAGCATACATAGCACACGCCCGTTGGGCATTTTGATCACGATAGCCATGCATCAACACAATATTGGCAAACGGTCCATTTTAACACGGGTAATGTATCATGAAGCAAATATTGTCCGCACTGACGGAATATTACGTCATACCACGTACATATACGTTTGTTATTATTACAGCGCCATCTATCACAAAGCGAAAAAAGTGGTCCAACTAAAACACTCATATTTCTTTACGTACTATACGAATATTTAATAAAAAAATGGAGGTTGCTATTTTAAAAATAACGCAGCTGATATCCGTTTGACCTATGGCAGCGCCATCTAGCGGGCCAAACCATAGCGTCATCTCGTTTCCCCCTTCAAGCTAGACTGGTTTTGTTCTTTGTAGTTCTTTCGTTTGACGCTTATCTCGTGAGATATTTGGTCCAATCACTAACAATGGACCATCATATATATGATTAGCTTTTCAGGGCATTCACACAAGGTTGGCGCCGGTGGCGACATCTACAACGTGCTGACATGAGGAAAGTTTCCAACCGATTTCTCATACAAAAACAGCAGTTGGCCGACGTTGCCTAGTGAAACGTTGTTGTGATGCCTCGTGTAAGGAGGAGAAATGCGTACCATCACGTTTCCGACTTTGATAAAGGTCGTATTGTAGCCTATCGCGATTGCGGTTTATCGTATCGCGACACTGCTGCTCGCGTTTGTCGAGATCCAATGACTGCTAGCAGAATATGGAATCGGTGGGTTCAGGAGGGTAATACGGAACGCCGTGCCGGATCCCAGCGGCCTGGTATCACAAGCAGTCGAGATGACAGGCATCTTATCCGCATGGCTCTAACGGATCGTTCAGCCACGTCTCTATCCCAGAGTCAAAAACAGATGGGGACTTTTGCAAGACAACAACCATCTGCACGAACAGTTCGACGACGTTTGCAGCAGCATGGACTATCAGCTCGCAGACCATGGCTGCGGTTACCCTTTTCGCTGCTTCACAGACAGGAGCGCCTGCGATGGTGTACTCGACGACGAACCTGGGTGCACGCATGGCAAAACGTCCTTTTTTCGGATGAACCCAGGTTCTGTTTATAGCATCATGATGGTCGCGTCTGTGTTCGGCGACATCGCGGTGAGCGCACATTTGAAGCGTGTATTCGTCATCGCCATACTAGCATATCACCCGGCGTGATGGTATGGGGTGCCATTGGTTACACGTCTCGGTCACCTCTTGTTCGCATTGACGGCACTATGAGTAGTTGACGTACATTTCAGATGTGTTACGACCCCTGGCTCTACCCTTCATTCGATCCCTGCGAAACCCTACATTTCAGCAGGATAATGCACGGCAGCATGTTGCAGGTCCTGTACGGGCCTTTCTGGATACATAAAATGTTCGACTGCTGCCGTGGCCAGCACATTCTCCAGATCTCTCACCAATTGAAAATGTCTGGTCAATGTTGGCCGAGCAACTGACTCGTCACATTACGCCAGTCACTACTCTTGATCAACTGTGGTATCGTGTTGAAGCTGCATGGGCAACTGTACCTGTACACGCCATCCAAGCTCTGTTTGACTCAATGTCCAGATGTACCAAGGCCGTTATTACTGCCAGAGTTGGTTGTTCTGAGTACTGATTTCTCAACATCTATGCACCCAAATTGCGTGAAAATGTAATCACATGTCAGTTCTAGTATAATATATTTGTCCAATGAATACCCGTTTATCATCTGCATTTCTTCTTGGTGTAGCAATTTTAGTGTGTGTGTGTGTGTGTGTGTGTGTGTGTGTGTGTGTGTGTCATCAGTCTTCTGACTGGTTTGATGTTCTGACTGGTTTGATGTGGCCCTCCACGAATTCCTCTCCTGTGCCAATCTCTTCATCTCAGTGTAGCACTTGCAACCTACGTCCTCAATTATTTGCTGCACGTATTCCAATCTCTTTCTTCCTCTATAATTTTTGCCTTCTACAGCTTACTCTAGTACCATGGCAGTCATTCCGTGATGTTTTAACTACATCCCTGGCCGGCTGCGGTGGTCTCGCGGTTCTAGGCGCGCAGTCCGGAACCGTGCGACTGCTACAGTCGCAGGTTCGAATCCTGCCTCGGGCATGGATGTGTGTGATGTACTTAGGTTAGTTAGGTTTAAGTAGTTCTAAGTTCTAGGGGACTAATGACCACAGCAGTTGAGTCCCATTGTGTTCAGAGCCATTTGAACCATTTGAACTACATCCCTGTCTTACACTGTTTCTAATCTGAGCACTTCGTTCTTGGTCGTCCATTCTTATTATTCCCTCTTGCCTCTTGTACATGTTGTATATTACCTGTCTCTCCATGTAGTTTACCCCTATTTTTTCAGAATTTCGAACATCTTGCACTATTTTATATTGTCGAACACTTTTTCCAGGTCGCAAATCCTCTGAACGTCTTGATTCCATTATCAACCCCAACGTCACAACTGCCCCTTGTTGCTTTACCTTTCCTAAAGCCCAAGTGATCGTCATCTAACACATCCTAAATTTTATTTTCGGTTCTTCTGTATATAATTCTTGTCAGCAATTCGTGCGCATGAACTGTTAAGCCTATCGTGCTATAATACTCGAACTTGTCAGCTCTTGCAGTCTTCGGGATTATGTGGATCATATTCTTCCCAAATTCAGATGGTATGTCGTCGAACTCATACATTCTACGCACTAACGTGAATAGCCGTTTTGTTTCCACTTCCCCCAATGATTTTAGAAATTCTGTAGGAATGTTATTTATCCCTTCTGCCTTACTTGATCTTAAGTCCTACAAAGTTCTTCTAAGTTCTGATTCTAATACTCGATCCCCCATCTTTTTTAAATCGACTCCTATTTCTTCTTTTATCACATGAGACAATTCTCCCCCCCCCCCCCCCCCCCCCCGCAATAGTCTTTCCACCTATCCGCTCTCTCCTCTGCATATAACAGTGAAATGCCCGTCTATTACAGAGCTGTGTGTGGCTTGTGCCATCTATTATTTTACATCCTGGTTTTTTCGTGTTGTCACCTCGTTATGTTAGTTTCAATGACTGTTGTCACTCAGTTGCTGCTTTGTCTGCCCATCAGTGGCAGCAGCAGCGCCTATCAACACAGTCCTCACGTCTTATCTTTGCTGTACTGCTCTTACTTCCCGGTTGTCGTCTGTCGTAGAGTGATTTGGAACGTGCCAAGAGTGCAGTTCGGACCTGCCAGTCGGGGAGTTGGAAAGCGGCACTAGTTTAGTCAGTTGGAGCAGCAGTGAGGCCCGGATGTCCATGGCTCGCCCGACCAATGCCGCCACACATTCCTTGAGCCGTGGATCGTCGAACGATCGCTTATGGGTTGGCAGTGTGTGTGTATCGACTCCTGACTTGTCTTAGTGATAGCACAGCCACTGCTTAGTGTCGTTCGACTCTTCGTGCAAGTGTTTATCAAACTGTGTGTGTAGTTGGTGTCATTTCCACGGACAACTTGTTTTAAATGTTGGCGTACTGGCAGTCAGTCGGTCGGTTGGAGCGGATCGGCAATCAAGTCTCCGCGCCGCGCCGCGCAGTCGGCTGGGCCCGGTGGCGGTCTCTGCGCAGTGTCGAGGCGTGCGGGGGCTGTTCAGAGTGCTACGAAGTTCGTGGCTCGCTGACCCACGACATGAAAGTTGAGTGGTGACTTAATTACCGAAGCCACGCCTGTTTACGTTGTCACCTTATTTGGTGGTTCGCTGTAGGCGGTAGTCCTGGGAGCAACAGTGAGTGTTCGAGTTGGTAAAGATTTAGCCGCCGTGTGGTGGAATTAACTATATTTGTCGGTTTGAAATTCACGTGCACAATCGGACTTTTTTTCTTGTGGTTGTTAGTGTTCTGGTTACCTGCCCTGGTCGCTGACGTTGTAAGTAGGCTGTTTAGGATTTTTTATTGGTAACGCCGCCGCCACGTAGCGCTCTGTATGAAAATCACTGGCTGTGCTGTGCGCAGTCTGTGTTTAGTTTGCATTGTTGTCTGCCATTGTAGTGTTGAGCTGCGGCAGCTGGATGCTAACAGCGCGTAGCGTTGCGCAGTTGGAGGTGAGCCGCCAGCAGTGGTGGACGTGGGGAGAGAGATGGCGGAGTTTTGTAATTTGTAAGACTGGATGTCATGAACTATCATATATATTATGACTATTAAGGGCCGGCCGCGGTGGTCTCGCGGTTCTAGGCGCGCAGTCCGGAACCGTGCGACTGCTACGGTCGCAGGTTCGAATCCTGCCTCGGGCATGGATGTGTGTGATGTCCTTAGGTTAGTTAGGTTTAAGTAGTTCTAAGTTCTAGGGGACTAATGACCGCAGCAGTTGAGTCCCATAGTGCTCAGAGCCATTTGAACCATTTTGAACTATTAAGGTAAATACATTGTCTGTTCTGTATTAAAATCTTTCATTTGCTAACTCTACCTATCAGTAGTTAGTGCCTTCAGTAGTTTGAATCTTTTATTTAGCTGGCAGTAGTGGCGCTCGCTGTATTGCAGTAGCTTGAGTAACGAAGATTTTTGTGAGGTAAGTGATTTATGAAACGTATAGGTTAATGTTAATCAGGGCCATTCTTTCGTAGGGATTTTTGAAAGTCAGATTGCGTTGCGCTAAAAATATTGTGTGTCAGCCTAAGCACAGTCGTGTATAATTTGTTCTAAGGGGACGTTTCATAACGTAAATTCAGGCAGTATCTTCTCCTCACTTGTTGTCGCTGTCCAACATGGTGTATAGTTTTTGACAGTTTGATACATTTTTGGTTGTGGGCTGCTATGTTTGTAACCATTTGGCTTTGGAATTCTCCTATAATGGTCGTTGGTCAGCAAGTCGTCTTGTCGGTGGGTCCCTGACTGTCTCTTGATTGTGTTGCCGGCGGATCGAGTATAGTTCGGCCGACTTCTTGTCTCACCTAACCGAATGTTAAGATTTCAAGAGCAGATCGAGCCCCCTGGAAACTTCTGAGCGCTGTTGCCTATACTGCCTTTCTTATTGGCGTTTGATTGTGTATTTTTAATGGCTCATTACCGATGGTTGGGATTTCTATGCTAGCCGGCCCAAGTAGCCGTGCGTTTCTAGGCGCTACAGTGTGGAACCGAGTGACCGCTACGGTCGTAGGTTCGAATCCTGCCTCGGGCATGGATGTTTGTGATGTCCTTAGGTTAGTTAGGTTTAACTAGTTCTAAGTTCTAGGCGACTGATGACCTCAGAAGTTAAGTCGCATAGTGCTCAGAGCCATTTGAACCATTTCTATGCTTGTGGTTGTGTTTTTAAAATCAAAGGCCGACAGTCGTTTGAAAAGTAAGTTTTCTAAATTGGGCGAGTCTTACCTTTTGGATGATAAAGCAGTGGGCTATCTGCCTGTTGAAAATTTATTGTTTTTAATAGCATAGGCAAAAATGTTCAAATGCGTGTGAAATCTTATGGGACTTAACTGGCTCAAATGGCTCTGAGCACTATGGGACTTAACATCGATGGTCATCAGTCCCCTAGAACGTAGAACTACTTAAACCTAACTAACCTAAGGACATCACACAACACCCAGCCATCACGAGGCAGAGAAAATCCCTGACCCCGCCGGGAATCGAACCCGGGAACCTGGGCGTGGGAAGCGAGAACGCTACCGCACGACCACGAGATGCGGGCGGGACTTAACTACTAAGGTCATCAGTCCCTAAGCTTATACACTACGTAACCTAAATTATCCTAAGGACAAACACACACACCGATGCCCGAGGGAGGACTCGAAACTCCGCCGGGACCAGCCGCACAGTCCATGACTGCAGCTCGGCTAATCCCGCGCGGCTGAAAGCATAGATCTTCAGCTGCTCTAAGTTTTAAGGATCCTACTTATCAAGTATTACCTTCTGGAAGATAAAGCTGTGGGATTTCTGCATGTTGAAAATTTATTGTATTGTTTTTAAAAGCATCGGCCTTAAGCCACTTCAAGTTATAAGGTTCTTAGTAAGTGTTACTTTCCTTCAAATAAAGCTGTAGGCCTTCTGCTTGTTGAAAACTTAGCGTAGTGGAGGTGTTCTTAAAATGATGGGACTTCAGTTGCTTTAAAATTTTGGATTCTTACTTATCAAGTCTTACATCACTTGGGCTTAAATACTATTTAAGATAATAGGCTTTGGGCCTTCTGCCTTGAAAAATTGGTTGCAGTTTTTTTTCTTTAATTTAGGCCTTCAGCCGTTTTGAAGTAAGGTTTCTTATTGGACATGAAGCATGGGTCTTCTGCCTATTGAAAGATTATTGTAGTTATGTTGTTTTAAGTTTATGGGCCTCAGCCGCTTTTAGAATTAAAGACGTTTTCTGTCGATAGTCAAGATTAGAAGTTGCGCTGTAATGTTTGGAAAACTAAATAAAGTGTTATGTTTGGAGTGTAGCTGACAGCCGGTCATTCTGGCCCCCTTCCACAATTCCTACTACTTATCCTGTCCTGCGGATTTAGCAGGGCGTTTCAATTAAGTGTAGAAAATCGTTTGCTATTCAAAACAGCTTCCAGTGTATAAATAGCGATCCTGTATGATTTTCAAGGGACTCTTAGATAAATCTTACTGCAAAACAGTAGCAAGGTCAAGCAACGATGATGCAGGTGGCTAGTGATGACTCACCTCTCCCTTCAAATTAGACCACAAGGGCTGAGTAATATTGAGATCTGACGGCCGTGGTGGCCAGCGGAGAACGACATCCTATCCTCGCGATCACAGAACCAGTGCTGGACGATGCGAGTTATGTGAAGATGGCCCCCTGCCGTTTTGGAATATAGCATCACTACTGGGAAACCAACATTGCACCATGGGATGGAGAAGATCAGCCAAAATGGTCACATAATCCACGATGTGGTTGCCCAAGTCGTCACCCACCCTCCTTCCTGTCTCACTCCTTGGAGGTAAACTAGGTCAGATGTGGTAAGCAGCATGCAACAAGGCTGACACGATAAAATGACATTCTTCCAATGATCCACAGTCCAAGTTTTATTGGCCTCCGGCATCACGTTTTCCTGTTACGGGCATTTGCACCACTGATGAGTGGTTTTGGAATTTCAGCTAGCCTTCCACTTCTGACACTCGACTCCTTTCTTCTGTCGACATCAGCAGAAACACCAGTTGAGTGTGTTAGCGTCTATGGAATAAATGACAGGGCTAAGGACTAGACCTTTATTCTATGACAGAGCACAATGGTGTTTAGCTGTACACAAATTGTTTTTTAATTCAAGATTATTGTCAAAGAAATACAGGAATTTACATAGGTTGTAACATGACAATGTCAGGACCGTTGTCAATATAACGCATTACGTCCTGTTTAATTGAAATGACTGAACACAACAATAGCAAATTTTAACCAGAAAGTTATCTACAAAATTATTCTTACTACTACATCGTGAAGTTGGCCAATATTACGACAAATCATCTGATTCCGGTTTTAAATTCCGTTTCTCTGCTGTTGGAGCTCAACGATGCTACAGCAAATATCTAGCTGAATGTCAGCCGAAGTGAATCCAGTGTTCACACATTATTCTTCCTTTGCAGCATACAGAGCATAATGCGCCCTGTTCTGCACTTGGCGCTGGCTCAGAGGAGAGTCCCCGAAATTTTCGATCTTGTGTCTCTTGTAGCAAAACTGTCCCCCATCTGGGTTCTTGCATGCTTCACGTCACAGCTTTTTCTGACCAATAGGAACGTTCCTTTCATCTTGTGGAGACTACTCCTGCCAATCGCAAAGTGCCTACCACCAAACAGCGTCGAAATTTCAGCACTTTACTCCTTCCTAGTTCACGTCAGTGACTGGACATTTTGTGCACGTTCCAGATACCTAAAAGGTACACCCATACATCATGAGCATACCATGCGCAGTTCACGTGATCAACTGCATCACTGGTCCGTTTGTATCATCTGTAAATTCGCCAAAGCAGTTTTCTAAAGATTCTCTCAGTAGCACGCTGCCTGCCCTCTTCGATGAGTCACCTAGCACGTTCGTTGTCCCTCGCCACGGGTCTCTTTATGAGTGTTCTGTTGTACTCGGGTCGTGACGTCACAGCTCGCATCTGCTCCCAAACTAAGACGTTTCCTCAAGCAGCTTTTTTCTTCTCTTGCTCGTTGACGTGCAGGATTTAGGTTCAATATATTAATAACAACGACTGAATGTCATCCCTTTGCATTGCATACTGTACATTTTAATAGGAAAATCTGCTCTTTTTCACCCAAGTATGTCAAGTGACATATTCATCTTCCTGTTGCGATGTATAAAATCTCTCATGTAATGAGCACAATTGCCAGTCATTTAATCTGCCACCTTACACACCTCCCTTTTTTTATGAAGCTTACTCTGTGTTGTTGTCGTGATGGCAGTCTTGTGAATTCTACATTCAGTTCTTCAGGGACTTCTGCAGCTGTTGTACTCTTATTTCTCGTCACGATCCTCGTCAATAACCGTCTGTCAAGATCAGTTTACCCTTTCCAGCCCAACTTTTACTTACTTGTGGGAAAAAATATTTTTTCGCGTATTTCCCTACATAATGATTGGAATAATATATATTTATAAGAAATTTTGTTATTTTTTTTTGTTTTTGGAGGGAAATTTGGGATGACTCCATATGGCATCATTGGGCAGGATTTGTTTCCCTCAGTCAGGTGGGTGGGATGTCACAGTGCTTGGTAATGGAACTTGAATAAATAGTTTAATTACACAATTTGATGCAGCTTATTAAAGAAAAATTAGTACATACAATAATGCAACTTGCATTTCAGGACAATTTTATGTTTTTTTACAGCATGATTGTTACTTTACATGAAAATTTAAGAAACAGTTCCTGTCTTTAGTAAAGCAAAGAGGTTTATTATATTTGATGCATTTCGTTCGAGAATATGATGTAATGAACAATTTACATCTCTGTTTGTTTTCTACATGCTGTGGCCAGTGTCCAATGTTGTCATACCTTACATCATCAACTGGGCTGGGAACCAATTGAGCTCGTTTCTTCACAACTACGCGATGGACTGTCATCTGATGGCCGTTCTCGTCTTCTTACCAAAATGTCTCCTGCTTTTAGTAGTCCATGAGCTACATGAGACCGAAAAATCAACAGAGACATGTGTTTGGTAATTCCTCTTTGTCTGCAATGTCGGCGGTATAGGAGCCACGCATTCACAACTCACATGTCAATGAGGTGGAATACGATCCTTAGATAAAATCTTTTCACACCAATATTACTCCTATACAGAGCAACCAGCATTTCGTGCAGATCAACTCCTCCCATCGAACTGTTATATTCTCTGACAATGTCTGGCCTTGGAACATCAGTATATTTTCATTCTCCCACTGACCAACGTTTCACTGGTTCTACTGGACTTACTCCTTTGTATGATGATGCAAGAACGACAGACTTGTTGTCATACCACTTCAGCGCTATGATGTTCCTTTCTGTTTCAGTTCGATAATCGTGTGATCCTCGTCCCTGCTTTTTCAGATCACTGTCTGCTTTTAGATTGCAGCCTTGAAGTCTTGTGGGTCTAACAGTTCCAACAGCCAAAATGCCATAGTTTTTCAGGGCAGAAATAAGATTGTAAGAGGAGAACCAATTGTCTGTAAACACTTTAAAATTTTTGTATTTTGGCAGTCCTTCCACAAGCCTTATCACAATATCACCTCCTATACCAAGACCAGTATCATTATGTACAGTTCCTTTCCCTCGGTATATTTCAAAGTCGTACACAATGCCACTAGAACCAGCACGGGCAAAAACTTTTATACCCCACTTGTGTGGTTTGCTTTTGTCATACTGTTTCAGGGATGAATTACCTTTGAAAGGAATGATTAATTCATCCACTGATTTTTAGAGTTACACGTTATGGTAGACTTTAGTCAAAGTTATTGCATGTACTACATTTGGTAACATAACAAATGCCCAATGATGCCAAATGGAATCACACATGTTTGTGACTTCCAAGCAGAAAATTACTGTAACTAGCATTATTTTCAAAGTGTTTACTAGTTAATTTACATTTTCAACAATAATTTATAAGTGCAACTTTTATATTAGTTTGCTTCCTTCACCTTGATACAATATTTTGAAAGTCCAGCTGGTGCACTGTACCGTAGACAGCATGCAACAATACTTTTGTCAAGGCATTGTAGCCTGGTGCTCTCTGTTTTAGCGAATTCGCGGCAGCCAACCTAAGAACAATGAACTTTAGAAAGCCCTGCACACTTCTTTATATTCTTTGGACAAATAGTTTGGCCTTGGGAAAAAGTTAAATATGATGATGCCATATGGCATCACTGGGCTGGAAAGAGTTAATATACACTTTCTCCCGCATTGTGACTTAGCGGATCACATGCCATTAAAATTGCTACACCAAGGAGAAATGAAGATGATAAACGGGTATTCATTTGACAAATATATCATACTAGAATTGAAATATCATTACAATTTCACGCAATTTGGGTGCATAGATCCTGAGAAATCAGTATCCAGAATAATCACCTCTGTCCTTAATAACGGCTTTGATACGCCTGGGCATCGAGTCGAACAGAGCTTGGATGGCGTGTACAGGTACAGCTGCCCATGCAGCTTCAACACGATACCACAGTTCATCAAGAGTAGTGACTGGCGTATTGTGACGAGCCAGTTGCTCGGCCACCATTAACTAGACGTTTTCAATTGGTGAGAGATCTGGAGAATGTTCTGGCCAGGGCAGCAGTCGAACATTTTCTGTATCAAGAAAGGCCAGTACAGGACCTGCAACATGCGGTCGTGCATTACCCTGCTGAAATGTAGTGTTTCGCAGTGATCGAATGAAAGGTAGAGCCACGGGTCGTAACACATCTGAAATGTAACGTCCGCTGTTCAAAGTGCCGTCAGTGCGAACAAGAGGTGACCGAGACGTATAACCAATGGCACCCCATACCATCACGCCGGGTGATACGCCATTACGGCGATGACGAATACACACTTCCAATATGCTTTCATCGCGATGTCGCCAAACACAGATGCGCCATCATGATGATGTAAACAGAACCTGGATTCATCGGAAAAATGACGTTTTGCCATTCGTGCACCCAGGTTCGTAGTTGAGTACACCATCGCAGGCGCTCCTGTCTATGACGCAGCGTCAAGGGTAACCACAGCCTTGGTCTCCGAGCTGATAGTCCGTGCTGCTGCAAACGTCGTCGAACTGTTAGTGCAGATGGTTGTTGTCTGGCAAACGTCCCCATCTGTTGTCTCAGGGATCGGGACGTGGCTGCACCATCCGTTACAGCCATGCGATTAAGATGCCTGTCATCTCGACTGCTAGTGATACGAGGCAGTTGGGATCCAGCACGGCGTTCCGTATAACCCTCCTGAACCCACCGATCCCAATTTCTGCTAACAGTCATTGATCTCGACCAACGCGATCAGCAATGTCGCGATACGATAAACCACAATCCGACATTTATCGAAGTCGGAAACGTGATGCTACGCATTTCTTCTCCTTACACGAGCCATCACAACAACGTTTCACCAGGCAACGCCGGTCAACTGCTGTTTGTGTATGAGAAATCGGTTGGAAACTTTCCTCATGTCAGTACGTTGTAGGTGTTGCCACCGGCGCCAACCTTGTGTGAATGCTCTGAAAAGCTAATCATTTGCATATCACAGCATCTTCTTCCTGTCGGTTAAATTTCGCGTCTGTAGCACGTCAGCTTCGTGGTGTAGCAATTTTAATGGCCAGTGGTGTATTTCTGCTTTTCCTGTATGCAGTACAAATTTTCGATATGGTGCCTCCTGAACCACAGAAGATTTCGGCTACCTTGGGTAGGGAAGCAGCCATGCTAAGAGCACCAGCAGTTTGCTCCCATTCGAATACACTGATCTCCGACATAAGGCACTGACAGGTACGCAGGACACCACTCTGACCACAACTGACTCTGGGAAGGTACTGGACATGTTCCTCCGCCGGGACCAGCCGCACAGTCCAGGACTGCAGCGCCCTAGACCGCTCGGCTAATCCCAAGTAGGGATTAGTAATAGCTATTATGATACATCTTGCATAATGTTCTATTTCAATCAAAATTATTTGGAGTTTAGTACAACAAAAAATAGCCGAAGGCCCTATCTCCAGCGCCTCATTGCAACTTTGAAAGAACAAACACACCAGATAAATCGTGAAGGAGTGTACAAAGATTAAATATACTGAGAAACAATACCTGTGCCATGACGCTTTAATGGAGTTGAAGACTGAAAGATTAGTAATAAATTGGTGTGAAGAGTAGTGACGAAGACAGTTGTCAGGAGGCGAAGACCACCACAGCTAGGGAACTGGATGATAGCTCAACTTGGCAAGGGAGCTAACTGATAAGACTGACAAACTTACAAGTTCGGCTTCAGATGCTATTCAGCATTGAATTACTGTAAAATGTATGTGTGATCCATTTAATTTTGTTTTTAAATTAGTGTGATTAACTTTCACTTCACTTTTAAACAAAAGGCTAAATATTATATTGATTTGAATTAAAAAATTCCAGGTGCTAGTAGATGTTCTGTGCCCAGCCGTTCCGTCACGTACCCACACATTTCTGTAAACAGACATCAATGCACTCTTGTGTAAACTTACATTATACACACAACGGGTGGCATATTATAGCCTACTTGCCTATACCAATGTCAACGGCGCTTTGTGAACCTTTCTTTCAGGAAATGTTTCATCTAAAATTTTCACTGTCTCTTATCGGGTTTTCAAGGTAGGCTCTCGATTGTCAATAATGACAATGTATTTATTCTGAATAAACCTGTTCCTAGTTTCATCATGAAATGATTTCCTCTCCTCAGTGCTCACCTCTCAAAATTCAGGATCGATATTATTTGCGCTTGTAACAATTCTAGGTCATGCGAAATGGCGCCCCAGTCTTCGCTAAGACAGTATAAGTCAACTCTCAGACCGTCTTACCTCAACATCATTGGTCGTACTACGAGCTTGTAGTAATTCGCTTTTCTAGTCAATTGGTGCCAACAACTTTAGCTAAATAGATGTCATCATCAAACACCAGTTGACCTCACATAATGCAAAACACGCCATATCACAGAAGGTACTTCAGATGGCAAATTTAACTTATCGAGAGTTTCAACAGCAATGGCAAGCTTATCCCAGTGAGCTCCAATTGATATAGTAACGTCAGCCCCAGTATTCCACCGGGTATCAGATATCGAAGGTAGAGATCTTACAACACACTATTTCAGAATTTTCTAGCGTTGTGAACTGCTGCTGAACAGATTGTAAAAAGGCTGAATCTCTCTGAACAAATTACCTTCTTCGTGGCAACATTTAGTTGATTGTGCTCCACATACGGCTTTGCAGGCACATGGAGAATATTTTACAAGAGGGTTGTACTGAAGAAAATGTTTCTGAACTCCTTTATATGACTCTCTATTTCCGGTATCGTAACCACTTCCGTGGCAATCACTAATAGGAACTGAGTGTTTCACAAGTGTCGATCGAATTAAATGTGCAATAGCAATTCTCGCTTTCTCATTACAACCTACGAATTCCAAAAACCAGTTATCTATTTCATATTCATCAGCTCTCTTATCGAAGTCAGCGTAACGCAGGACGAATGTTGTTTCTCAATACGTTTTGAATCAGGGGCTGCAGCAACAGTAACTGGATAATGCTTCCCATTTTCTGTATGTTCCAATATGGCACCACTGACATGATCAGGATAACTAGAAATATGTTAATGCTGAATATCACTTGACAGATAATATGCACTGAAACGCTTGCTAATGTGTTGGATCATAATAGACTCAAGAGTTATAATATCCAGAAGAAATTTCCATTATTTGGATCAGCAATTTTCTGAGCTAAACCTCTGACCGCCAAGCCTCTCGGATCAGAAAATAATATCACATCACGTAACATGGAAGTTCCAATGCATGTTGGCTGTTCTACAGACGAAGAAACGAACGTTAGCTCTTCCCTTCCGAGCATCAGCATAGGGATGGGCAAGAAACATCGATACATCAAAATATCGATATTCCTCCAAAGTAATCGTTCATATTCAAGTTAGCGATTTATCGAATGTCTATTTTTAATACTTAATATCGAAAGGAATATTTTTGTCTGTCTTTTCTTGATTCATAGGCACTATAGATCTCATCAGTAGATTTTTTGACCATTCCAACTATCACCAACCTTTGCAATCGGACAATAAATGTCTTACAACGAACTTAATTCAATTTTATTTTCAGTACTACAAATGAGCACCAGATTTGAACTCAAATGCATCTATACTACAAACTCGTGGAAACTTGTTAATTTCTTGCGTCACTTCTACCATTGCAAATGATAAGTACAAGGTACAAAATCCACACACTTGGTGACAGCATTATATGAGAAACGTGGAAATTATCACTACCTTCTCCCAGCTATGAGGCAGAATGTAAGCTTGTCTTACCCCCTGATCGCCTGGATCAAGAAAAGATAGACTGTGAAGGTAACTTACACTTGGCACAAAACTCACACACATTGCTGCACTGGTATTTAATGGAAAATGGACTCTGTTGTCTTAACTGTTTATAGTGAGAACGATATTTCATTCTCAGAACACAGATCAGAAGTGTTTCACTTGCAAGAAGCCGATTAGATTAGATCAGTACTTGTTCCATAGGTCATGAATATGACACTGCCTAATGATGTGGAACATGTCAGGTTAATAAAACGTGTCTATACATTACATTAGACAAAATATTACATGACACTCAATATTTTTAATTTTTTTGTGGAGGTTGGGAAATTGCCCATTTACTATATCCAAAAATTCACCTAATGAGTAGAAGGAGTTGCCATTAAGAAATTCTTTTAATTTCCTTTTAAATGCTATGTGGCTATCTGTCAGACTTTTGATGCTATTAGGTAAGTGACCAAAGACTCTTGTGGCAGCATAATTTACCCCCTTCTGAGCCAAAGTTAGATTTAACCTTGAGTAGTGAAGAGCATTCTTCCTCCTAGAGTTGTAGCCATGTACACTGCTATTACTTTTGAATTCGTTTGGATTGTTAATGACAAATTTCATAAGTGAATATATACATTGTGATGCTACAGTGAAGATTTCTAGCTCTTTAAATAAGTGTCTGCAGGATGATCTTGGATGAGCTCCAGCAATTATTCTGATTACACGCTTTTGTGCAATGAACACTCTTTTACTCAATGATGAGCTACCCCAGAATATGATGCCATACGAAAGCAGAGAATGAAAATAGGCGTGGTAAGCTAATTTACTCCGATGTATATCGCCAAAATTTGCAATGACCCTAATATCATAAGTAGCTGAACTCAAACGTTTCAGCAGATCCTCAGTGTGTTTTTTCCAGTTCAATCCCTCATCAATGCACACACGTAGAAATTTTGAATATTCTACCTTAGCTACCGATTTCTTATCGAAATCTATATTTATTAATGGGTCATTCCATTTACTTGTGGAACTGTATATACTGTATTTTTTCAAAGTTTAATGAAAGCCCATTTGCAGAGAAACACTTAATGATTTTCTGAAAATCATCGTTTACAATTTCACCAGTTAATTCTTGTCTGTCCGGCGTGATAGCTATACTTGTATCATCGGCAAAAAGTACCAGCTTTGCATCTTCGTGAATATAAAATGGCAAGTCCTTAATATATAGTAAGAACAACCGAGGATCCAAGACCGATCCTTGCGGCACCCCATTCTTGATTGTTCCCCAGTTTGAGAAATCACCAGTTTTTTGCATATTATGTGAATTGTTTATTTCAACTTTCTGCACTCCTCCAGTTAGGTATGATTTAAACCATTTGAGCACTGTCCCATTCACACCACAGTACTTGTGCTTATCTAGAAGTATTTCCTGATTTACACAATCAAAAACGTTTGATAGATCACAAAAAGTCCCAACGGGTGACTCCCGGTAACTCAGAGCAGAGATACTTCTCTATCTTCAACCGTTTCCCTTCTACTGGCTCGTCATTTGTCAGGCACATCTGGCACGAACAGTGTTCCCAAGAAACAAGAACTGCGCAACTCAGTGTAGAATATCGCACGGAGTGTGCCATCTAACACCGATACGGCGAAGCCATTCACGCAGTACCTGCAACATCCACTGAACAATGACTCAGTCTTTCTTTTTTTTTTTTTTTTTTGAGGGTAGGGAGGTCATCAGTCTTCTGACTGGTTTGATTGGACCCGCCAAGAATTCCTCTCCTGTGCCAATCTCTTCATCTCAGAGTAGCATTTGCAATCTAACGCCCTCCTACCAGCTACGATTTAATTTTTGAGGTACTGTACTGTTATTAGGTAGTTTTGCGACGTGACATGCTGTATACACTTGAACTGGAAACAGTGTCAGTGCAGAATGGACACGGTACCCACGCTGTTACATGTGTGCCTGTGATTGTGTGCAAAAAACGCTAATGTTTTAATAACAGTGTTTGGCTTGGCTTCGAGTTGATTGAGTTTGGGAACAACAATGGAATTTTTTTTTCAAAACGAAGTAACAATGAACCTGTTTCTTGCAACTTGTGTGGTAAAACATAAAACTCGTGGTAACATAACCAACTTGGCTACTAATCTTGAACTTAAACATCGTTTTGCCTACTTGCAAATAGCGAAGAAAGCAAAATCGGAGACGTCCTTCAACAACTGCAAACAGGCAAATGACTTCTGGTGAAGATGATGTTTAGAGCGCGACTTCATATGTTTCAGTAGTGAATCACATGGATGATTGTACTGTTGACGATTTAAATATTATCTAATCTAATGTCACACAAAATTAATGTTAAAAGGTTATTTACGCTAAAAGCCCAGATTTTTCTTAATGAAAATTTTATTTTACTTTCTCATTGATATCGAGGTACATTGCGATCTTCACACATAAACATACAGTACTAATTATTACAATTCTGAATTACATACTACGTAAAAAATCATTTCGCCTTTGTCTCCCTCCTACTTCACATATGGAGATCGTAATAGTAATTGCGCTTTCAAAGATCTACCTGTATCTTTTTGTTTTTAGGCTACATTATGCAGTAATACTGATCCAAAAATCGCAGCCAGTTCTGTGGCAGAGATCTCTTTTCTACAAGGCTCTCATGTAAAGAAAAGAAATCAACTGACCCGAAGAGATTGTTTTGAGAGACGTGCAGACTCTGAAGGTAAATTGAGAGTGCTATACTTTGATTTTAAATATGGATTTGCGAAGACATTTAACTTTTATTCATAATTACATTTCAGTTGTAACAAAAAATTATTTGAACATGTTAGGATGATACAGTTTTCAGTTTTGTTTTATTATCGTTGGACTGAAATTAACATACCATAGTGGTAAATACTAAATTTTAGTAGGTCTGTGCCAAGCTTTAAAACATATTACTAATTTGTGTCTAATTTTTGTTTCTAATATTTCTTATTCAGTACTGATTTTAATTTTTCAGAAGGTTGGCAAACGCATTGTGACATTACACAAGCCTTGATCTACATGGTTTGAAAAGATAATGAGCCATTTTGAGGCATGGAAAACGTTGGAATGGAAAAATTTGAGCGCGCAGCTTGTCTGCTCTATAAAATGCTTTCCAGAAAAAAGGTTTGTAAGTTATATTTTCATTATTTCATTTAACTGAGATGCATATTATAATGTATAGCAATTTATGTGATTGTTTTGTAATTAATATTTGTATTTACATCTAAATTGTGGATGACTCAGTCAGTAGATTAGAGGTACAACATAACATAGGCCATTCTTCAAAAAATCTGATTGAAGCAAAATTTGTTTCTTTTACAAGTGACACACTGACTATCATCAACCGCATAAGGAGCTCCTAGGCATTGACGGTACATCTGCTTGACAATATCTGTGGCTCTTCTGCGCTTCAAAATATAAATGTATATGCAGACAGACTGTCTCAGGTAAGTTTTTTTCTAAATTATTATGTGAAGTGTATCAAGATCACCTTGTTATGTATAAAAAGAATATTTATTTGGTAGCTGTACCGATTATTCTTTGATGATGAGCATTATGTTTTAGGCACACACAAGACAGTACCTAAAGGATTGCTGCAAGGCAATTCCAGAAGACTTTGGGATAACAAAAATAAAATATATCTGTTTCAGCTGACGGCCGTGCAAATGTAATGGCAGCGTGTAATAAAACTAATTATGGTGAGATAAATGTACTAACCGATCTTGGATCATATGAAGCGAACGATACCGCACCGAAGACATAAAAACAAAAAATCCACTACCACATAGGTATCCGAAAATGTTTAAATGTCAACTTTTATAAATATTTAATGCTATTACAACGATGATTATAGACATCTCAAAGGAGATAGGCAGTTAATTGCATTTTATTTATGAAATGTATGTTCCAAAGATTGTTTTGCATAAATTAATCGATATATGATAGTAATTTCTTTACTACATGTTGTTATAGGTAAATATTCGTTCTTTTCTGCAGTTGATTGTACGAGTTTGAAGTGCGAGGATGGAGAACGAGTTGTGTGTGTTTTATTGATTTGTATTGTGAAGTAAAATGACCAAAAATATATGTGTAATTCTGCAGAAAGTCCGCCAGTGTTCGTATTGTTATTGGAACTTCATCCCGATCATCCTCTACACGATTATAGGGAGACAAACCACAGAAAGGAAAAGCATAATGAGCTATTAATGCACAGCAAAGAAGAGCAAAAATAAAGAGGAGTATTTTTATCATTAACAGAACTGATTGTTTAAATTCTACTATCCCCCCCTCACTCGCTGCAGTGTGTCACTATCTCAACGTGGACATTGCTGTGAAAATGTGATCGGCCGCCCAAGCTATTAACTTACTCCAAACATTAAGGAACCAGCTTTTGGAAGCAAGAGGGTGGGCACAGTCAGAAGCGGCTTGATTGTTTTTAGGAGACGAGAAGAGTATGGTGCATCTACCAAATTTAACAGTCGCTGGTGCACTAAAGAACAGAATGTTTCAGTGCTTTGAGATCAGGTCAAAACCATTATGACAAATTTTAAGCAATCAGTAATGCAATGGACTTAGTAAGAGCTGACCAGGAAGATTCTGGAAAAAAAGAAGGCGATGTGGTGACTATAGTACAAGCTGTCAGCACAAGATGGAACTCCTGCTTTGACATCCTAGAAAGATTTATAATATTATCTGCAACTGTAGTTAATATTTTGGCTACAAAAAGTCAGTGAAATAGGTGTACACCTGACGTGGTTGCAACATCGCAGCTTAATGCAATAAGAGATCTTGTTGACCTCGAGCCTTTCAAACATGTCACTTAAGGGGTTAGTGGCGCTAACTACGTGACTGCAAACTTATGCATTTCAATAACAAACCTACTTGGACAGGAAATGGAGGATGCATTTAGGAACGTCTGTAAAAAAATTGTCTACTTGCAGGAGTATTAGACAGACTACTTCCTTTGGAAAGAAATACTTTTCTTGCCATAACTATAATTCTGGATCCTAGCTTCAAGTGTATTCAATTTGATTGTCTCCTTGCAGTGTCAGATTCAATAGTAAAAATAACAAAGGAAAATCGTTTTGAGCATAGGCGGCTTGGTCAATTGTCACCTAAACAAAGAGCTTCAGATGCAACACAAGAAGGTTCCGATGAGCTTTCAGTTTGGTCATGGCGTGAAAAACTATTGTTCGAAAGCTCAGTAGCACAAGAAATTCCAAGCTCTGATTCTCTGCAAAACTAGCTAAAGCAATACTTCGATCAACCGCATCTAGAACCGAGTTCTTATCCTGTAAAGTTCTGGAGTAATAGTCGTCATTTCACAACTGCTTTGTCAGAAATTGCTGAAAAATATTGAATATGCCAAGCCTCATCTGTTTCGTCTGTAAAACTGGCTTCCTTAGTAAACTTGGTTGTTCCAGATAACAGAAGTTGACATAGTTCTACAATGCCTGTCGGTGATGATTATTGGTTCCATTAATTAGTTTACTGTAAGTAAGAATTTTATTGTACTTTGTACGACTTCATTGATTAATCTTGGCTATAATAAAGTATTTGTCAAATTTTAAACGTTTTTTAATGATTTCTGTGGTTTCAACCATTTTTTTTATTCCTGTAGATATCGAAAATGTTGACTGATATATCGAAATATAATTTTTGTATCGATGTTATCAGTATAAATACAAATGTCGAAAAGATATGCACCGGTATTTTTAAAACTTCGCCCATTCCTACATCAAAATACCTCTTTCGTGTCATTTCATTTCTTCACTTTCATGATTCTTGCAGGACAAATGTTTACAAATATAAATATCTTCCTTTGTGTTTAATCTTGGTTGCAAAATATTTTCTGTATACTAATGTTTCGTGTAAATGACCGTATGATGGAATCAGAAATGCCTTAGTTCTGATTGTTGTTGGCGAACCTACCATCTTATAACGACGTTTCACAGCTGCCGATGCGAACATTTGCTGGGAAAATATTTTGATAGGATTGCCAGCAACATTTAAAGGAAACAGTTTTTCGACTCCATAGCAATTTTACTTTTGTGCACAATATCTGACGAACCTGTAGTGAATTGTATCACACAATAAACCAAAGAATAATAAATTAATGCCTACTTCTGATGAATTATAAATTTAAATCCCTCAAATATCGCCACTTCCCTATTTAATATATTCTGAGCCACTTTTTATTCAAGCAATATTTTTTTCTCTTTTAAATTTAACCTTATTAAAAGAGTACAAAAAAGAAGAATTGAAATAAAAAACCGAACTTGAAAATGGTAACAAACTTATTCTCAACATTTGACCCATCTGATAACATCTGTAACTTACTATTAAACTGAAGTGTAACATCCCTAGGCACTCTGGGGGATCCGAACCCTTGAGAGACTTGGGCCCTCTTGAGTCTTGGCCCCTGGGGATTTTGCCTCCCTCCTTGCCCCTCTCTCCCCCTCTGAATGGTTCCACCACATTCTCTGTAGCCAGAAAACGAGACACCATCTGCAACCGGACCAGAAGCGAAACATCTTGTTGACAGCAAGCCACCACAACAAGAGACAGCATAGACCACCAAGCTGCCTCGCTGCTTTACTTCTTGCTGCTTCACCTCGTTCAGCCGGCTCCTCTTTCACGGAGGTGCTACCTATGTTGACTTCTTATTGGTTGTCCTGATCCTCTCACGTCTTCACTGAGGCTGCTTCTGACGACAGTGGCCAGCCTGTACTAATACAACACGTGGCCACTGTCACCGTGTCACCGACCAACTCCCTAGGCCAAAACGAGACCGGCTTGCTTCGCTCAGACGCTGTTCCTCCCTGGTGTCACACGCGGTCACACATCGCTTACGTGTGCTGCTCCGTTCGACAACAAATAGAAACTAGCACCCTCTGGCGCGGCAGGAATCCATGAGCTGTGCTGGCGTCAACTGCTAATGGGAAGCGAACTACCAACTCACAGAACAAAAATTGTAGCGAAATGCAGGAAGATCTGCAGCAGATAGGCACTTGGTGCAGGGAGTGGCAATTGACCTGGCAACTGACCCTTAACATAGACAAATGTAATGAATTGCGAATACATAGAAAGTAGGATCCTTTATTGTATGATTATATGATAGCGGAACAAACACTGGTAGCAGTTACTTCTGTAAAATATCTGGGAGTATGCGTACGGAACGATTTGAAGTGGAATGATCCTATAAAATCAATCGTTGGTAAGGCGGGTGCCAGGTTGAATTCATTGGGAGAGTCCTTAGAAATGTAGTCCATCAACAAAGGAGGTGGCTTACAAAACACTCGTTCAACCTGTACTTGAGTATTGCTCATCAGTGTGGGATCCGTACCAGATCGGGTTGACGGAGGCGATAGAGAAGATCCAAAGAAGAGCGGCGCGTTTCGTTACAGGGTTATTTGGTAACCGTGATAGCGTTACAGAGATGTTTAGCAAACTCAAGTGGCAGACTCTGCAAGAGAGGCGCTCTGCATCGCAGTGTAGCTTGCTCGCCAGGTTTCGAGAGGGTGCGTTTCTGGATTAGGTATCGAATATATTGCTTCCCCCTACTTATACCTCCTGAGGATATCACGTATGTAAAATTAGAGAGACTCGAGCGCTTTCCGACGGTCGTTCTTCTCGTGAACCATACGCGACTGGAACAGGAAAGGGAGGTAATGATAGTGGCACGTAAAGTGCGCTCCGCCACACGCCGTTGGGTGGCTTGCAGAGTATAAACTGCTGCCCACCTCCCTCGCCGCAAAACTGATAGCCACCCCCACTGCACTATAAGCTGCAATAGCCACTGCAATACGACTACAGTTAAAATACAATTTTTTAAAAATTAAATGGGCCTCCCGTCGGGTAGACCGTTAGGAGGGTGCAAGTATTTTCGATTTGACGCCACTTCGGCGACTAATGCGACGACGGGGGATGAAACGATGATGATTAGCAAAAGATCTTGCTGAAAACCCAAGGAAATTTTGGTCTTACGTAACATCGGTAAGCGGGTCGAAGGCTTCCATCCAGTCACTCACTGATCAGTTTGTCCTGGCAACGGAAGACAGCAAAACGAAAGCTGAAATTTTAAATTTAGCATTTGAGAAATCTTTCACGCAGGAGGATCGTACAAACATACCGCCGTCTCGTACAGATTCCCGTATGGAGGACATAGTGATACACATCCCTGGGGTTGTAAAGCAGCTGAATGGGTTGAAAATAAATAAATCGCCAGGTCCTGCTGGGATTCCAATTCTGTTTTGAACAGAGTGCTCTACTGCATTGGCTCCTTAGCTTGCATTTATCGCGAATCTCTTGCCCAACGTAAAGTCCCAAGCGACTGAAAAAAACGCAGGTGACGCCTGTATATAAGAAGGGTAGAAGGAAGGATCCTCAAAATTACAGACCAATATCCTTGACATCGGTTTGTTGCAGGATTCTAGAACATATTCTCAGTTCGATTGTAATGAGTTTCCTTGTGACAGAGAAGTTGCTGTCCATGCATCAGCACGGTTTTAGAAAGCATCGCTCCTGCGAAACGCAACTGGCCGTTTCTTCGCATGATATCTTGCGAACGATGGATGAAGAGTATCTGACGGATACCATATTCCTTGACTTCCGGAAAGCGTTTGACTCGGTGCCCCACTGCAGACTCATAACTAAGGTACGGGCATATGGGATTGGTTCCCAAATATGTGACTGGCTCGAAGACTTCTGAAGTAATAGAACCCAGTACGTTGTCCTCGATGGTGAGTGTTCATGGGAGGTGAGGGTGTCATCTGGAGTGCCCCAGGGAAGTGTGGTAGGTCCGCTTTTGTTTTCTATATACATAACTGATCTTTTGGATAGGGTGGATAGCAATGTGCAGCTGTTTGCTGATGATGCTGTGGTGTACGGGAAGGTGTCGTCGTTGAGTGACTGTAGGAGGATACAAGATGACTTGGACAGGATTTGTGATTGGTGTAAAGAGTGGCAGCTAACTCTAAATATAGGTAAATCTAAATTAATGCAGATGAATAAGAGAAAGAATCCCGTAATGTTTGATTACTCCATTAGTAGTGTAGCTCTTGACACAGTCACGTCGATTAAATATTTGGGCGTAACATTGCAGAGCGATATGGAGTGGGACAAGCATGTAATGGCAGTTGTGGGGAAGGCGGATAGTCGTCTTCGGTTCATTGGTAGAATTTTGGGAAGATGTGGTTCATCTGTAAATGAGACTGCTTATAAAACACTAATACTACCTATTCTTGAGTGCTGCTCGAGCGTTTGGGATCCCTATCAGGTCGGATTGACGGAGGACATAGAAGCAATTCAGAGGCGGGCTGCTAAATTTGCTACTGGTACCATGACGCGAGTATTACGGAAATGCTTCAGGAACTCGCATTGGAGTCTGTAGAGGAAAGGAGGCGTTCTTTTCGTGAATCGCTACTGAGGAAATTTAGAGAACCAGCAGTTGAGGCTGACTGCAGTACAATTTTACTGCCGCCAACTTACATTTCGCAGAAAGACCACAAAGATAAGATAAGAGAGATTAGGGCTCGTACAGAGGCATATAGGCAGTCATTTTTCCCTCGTTCTGTTTGGGAGTGTAACAGGGAGAGAAAATGGTAGTTGTGGTACGAGGTACCCTCCGCTACGCGCCGTATGGTGGATTGCGGAATATATATGTAGATGTAGATTAGGACAACACAACACCCAGTCCCTGAGCGGAGAAAATCTCCAAGCCAGCTGGGAATCGAGCCCGGGCCCTTAGGACTGACATTCTGTCTCGCTGACCACATCTTTTCTTTTTCCTTTTTTTTTTGCATATTGTTCGTTATTGATCGTTGTGTTTGGTCGTTGCGGACGTCACATGATATCCATTCAAGTTTGTTTCGTTGATCCTTCCACACAGTTATTTATTACAGAGGCAAACCAGCTCTCTGACCGAACACGCTCAGCTACCGTGCTGGCATTCACTAAGTTACAGGGGACGCGCAAAATACAATTTACTAAGCAACAATGAGTGTCTACCACCAAGGCAGAGAATAAAACAAGTCGTCAGGGGGTAATATGCTGACTTGAGTCTTGCTTTGTCCCTGAGTACCACAGATCAGGCGACTTACTCGGCCTTGCCTCCTGAACTCACCATCTGTTTTCCCTACGTGCGCTCACTTCATCGCATTCTGATCCCAGTTCAATATATATAATGACCTTGATTCCACAGGTCATCTCTTCTAGATCTTGGTATGTATGGAGCAGCCGTGTAAACATAAAACGTGACCGGTCTGATGGATTGATTTCCTCCACCGTATTTGACAGTACCTCTGTCTCAGTGCCTGAAAGACACAGTGCCCTGGCAACTGTTTTTAGACTATTCATATGTACTCCATATGGTTCCTTCACACACTGCTCATGTCCATAATGTGTAACTACCTCATGGTCCGCCGGCCGCGGTGGTCTCGCGGTTCTAGGCGCGCAGTCCGGAACCGTGCGACTGCTACGGTCGCAGGTTCGAATCCTGCCTCGGGCATGGATGTGTGTGATGTCCTTAGGTTAGTTAGGTTTAAGTAGTTCTAAGTTCTAGGGTACTAATGACCACAGCAGTTGAGTCCCATAGTGCTCAGAGCCATTTGAACCTTTTTTTGAACCTCATGGTCCCAGCCGAAATCACTTGTTTACACAACTTTCTGGCGAAATTATTAAATTATTGCCCTAGGCACTCGCTGAATCAAACTCCCTACATTTGCAGAAATTCGACGTCCATTAAACTAAACACGTCCTTCGACTCGTTCAGAGATACCAAATACTACAAAATGAGCACCATGTCTTGGATAGAACGCACCGGAAGTTCTCGTCTTTCACCACTCCTAATACAGGATGGGGTAACCTCTCGAACTTTACTCGATCGTCCCGTCTCAACATTTGCAGTTACTAACTCCTACACTTGACATGCCATCTTCTTTCATCGTATTACCGTACTAAAATTAACCTTATTGTCTTGCTCCAAAGTAACTGACAGCATATCTTTTAATGTAAGTTATGCTTGTGCCTCCCTTGTCTGTAACACTTCTAGACCGTCATTTGAAAAGTCCACCGGCTCCTGCCAATACCTGATGAGAACGGAAAAAGACACTGTTGCTGCACTGTGGGCCTATAGTCTTAGCTGCGCGCCGATGGGGCACATGTGTAGTCGGGCTGTTGATAAAATATCGATACATCGATATTTTTCCAAAAGATATCGACTTAAATCGGCTATATTTCTTCTACCGATATGCTGATATATCGATATCTAAATGGCATTACTGAGTGCGGATGTTTTTGTTTTATACAATACTTTTTTGCAGTTTTCAGTAAACATTTGAAACTGTTCTTTTGAAATTGTAGTAGAACGTAATTTCACTTCCACTGTGAGAAGGAGTCTTACTGATTTTCGAGCTATCATCATGTCCAGTCTTTCTCTTTGACTGTGTGAAGTAAGTATAGGTGGCACAAAGAAGCACTCCGATTGCTCTGGGGGCAGAGGTGCGAATGGAATAACATTTCCGATGTGAAGAACTAGCATATGAGTTGCGTTAAAAAAATTTAATAGTGTGCTATTTAATAGTGTGCTATTTCTTCACAACAGCTTTCTTCAGAAAGAATATAGGTTAAAGCACATGGGCAGGAAGAATAATCCCATAATGTTCGAATACAATATTAGCAGTGTATTGCTTGACACAATCACGTCCATTAAATACTCTATGTGATCAAAAGCATCCGGACACCAATATGAAAATGACTTTCAAGTTCGTGGCGCCCTCCATCGGTAATGCTGGAATTCAGTATGGTGTTGGCCCACCCTTAGCCTTGATGACAGTTTCCGCTCTCGCAAGCATACGTTCAGTCAGGTGCTGCACTGAGGAGAGGTGTTCTATAGGATTCAGGTCTGGACTCTGTGCAGGCCAGTTATTGTAACCACTCCACCACAGGCCATACACTGTGAACAGGTGCTCGATCGTGTTGAAGGACGCAATCGCCATCCTCGAATTGCTCTTCAACACTGGGAAACAAGAAGGTGCTTAAAATATCAATATAAGCCTGTGCTCTGATAGTGCCACGCAAAACAACAAGGGGTGCAAGCCCCCTCCATTAAAAACACGACCACGCCATAACACCACAGCCTCTTAATTTTACTGTTGGCACTAGACATGCTGGCAGATGACATTCACCGGGCATTCCCCACCCACACCCTGCGCCGGGGTCCCGGGTTCGATTCCGGGCGGGGTTAGGGATTTTCTCTGCCTCCTGATGACTGGGTGTTGTGTGACGTCCTTGGGTTAGTTAGGTTTAAGTAGTTCTAAGTTCTAGGGGACTGATGACCATAGATGTTAAGTTCCACAGTGCTCAGAGCCATTTAGCCACACCCTCCCATCGGATGGCCATATTGTGTACCATGATTTGTCACTCCACACAACGTTTTTCCACTGTTCAATCGTCCAGTGTTTACGCTCCTTACACCAAGCGAGTCGTCGTTTGCCATTTACCGGCTTGATGTGTTGCTTATGAGCAGCGACTCGACCATGAAATCCAAGTTTTCTCACATCCAGCCTAAGTGTCATAGTACTTGCAGTGGATCCTGATGCAGTTTGGAATTCCTGTGTGATGGTCTGGATAGATGTCTGCCTATTACACATTATGACCCTCTTCAACTGTCGACGGTCTCTGTCAGTCGACAGAGGAGGTCGACCTGTACGCTTTTGTGCTGTACATGCGCCTTCAGGTTTCCACTTCACTACCACATCGTTAACAGTGGACCTAGGGATGTTTAGGAGCGTGGAAATCTCGCGTACAGACGTATTACATAAGTGACACCCAATCACCTGACCATGTTCGAAGTCCGTGAGTTCCGCGGGGCGCCCCATTCTGCTCTCTCACGATGTCTAATGACTACTGAAGTCGCTGATATGGAGCACCTGGCAGCAGGTGGCTGCGCAATGCACCTAATATGAAAAACGTATGATTTTGGGAGTGTCCGGATACTATTGATCACATAGTGTCTGTCACTACTCTTGGCGTTCGTCCGACACATACACTGCTTCACACCAGACTATTCAGTATAATCAACATTAAATTTATATTAATGGTACCTGCTGTAGCCCTTTGCCAAATAACAAGGTAAAAGTGCTGCTTTGATGTCATTATCAAATCTATGTCTCCCCATTTACCGCCGTCTAGGAGTTGCGTCCTTGATTAGTAATTAAAACGTGCTCGGTCCCGGTTCGAACCTCCCCACCGCTTTAATTTTGAATAAAAGGGCGGTCGAAGACTTTCGGCATAAGACGTTACACTCTTTCAGCCAACGGCCTTGTCAAACAGGGTAAAGTAGCGGACAAAGGTTCAGGATGCTCTCTTCTTGCTCTTGGGGTGGAGAACTGCCACTAAAAGCGGAAGAAGCAGCAGTGATCAAGGCTTGAGGATGCAAGAGGCAATGGAAACCATTGCATTACAAATACATAATGTGTATCAATGGAACATGTGACCTGTAATTGAAAAAGTGTTATGATGATCTCTCCATTGGCAAAAGATTCCGGTCTGCTCCACTATCTGGAACTCCGAGAGGGGACTGCCAAGGGCAGGAGGGAGGGGACCAAGAGAAAAAGATTCAATTACCAACGAAATGATAAAGTTCTACGAGCCGGGGCGTGGAAAGTCAGAGGTCTGAACGTTAGAGGGAGAATGGAAAATCTGAAAAGGGAAATGCTACGGCTCATTCTAGATATTGTGGGCGTCAGTGAAGTGAAATGGAAAGAAGAAAAGGCTTTGTGGTCAGATGAGTGTGGGTAATATCAACAACACAAGAAGATGTTATAATGGGAGTAGAATTCGTTATAAATAGGAAGGTAGAGTAGAGAGTGTGTTACTGTGATAGGGTGAGGATACTGAACGCGTATTACAGTACGTAAATGGAGATGAAAATGTAATAGTCATGGAGGACTGGAATGCAGTTGTATGGGAGGAATAGAAGAAGGGGTTGTGGGAGAACATGGGCTTGCTGGTAGGAATGAGAGAGGGGACAGGCTAATTGAGTTCTGTAATAAATTTCAGCTAGTAATACCTAACAATCTGTTGAAGAATCACAAGATGAGGAGGTATACTTGGAAAAGGCGAGGAGAACGGAAAAATTTCAAATAGATTACATCACGCTCAGGTGGAGATTCAGAAATCAGATACTGGATTGTAAGGCATACCCAGGAGTAGATATAGATTCTCATTACAGTTTTATAGCGATGAAGAGTAAGCTGAAGATTTAGAGATTAGTCAGAAAGACTCAATGCACAAAGAAGTGGGATACGGAAGTACTAGGGAATGAAGAGATACGCTTGTAGTTCTCTAAGGCTATAGATACTGCAGTAAGGAATAGCTCAGTAGACAGTGTAGTTGAAGAGGTACGGACGTCTCTCAAACGGGCAATCAGAGAAGTTGGAAAGAAAAACATGCCTACAACGAAGGCAACTGGGAAGAAACCACGGATACGGAAAAAAATACTTCAGTTTATCGATGAAAGAAGGAAGTAGAAAAATAGTCAGGGGAATTGTGCAAAACCGAAATACAGATCACTTAAGAATGAAATAAATAGGACGTGTAGGGAATCTAAGGCGAAAATGCTACATGAAGAATGTGAAGAAATCGAAAAATAAATGATTGTCTGAAGGACTGGTTCAGCATATAAAAAAATCAAAACAATCAAGGGTTCTACACATAAAGAGTGCAATGGGAATTCTACTGTTAAATGCAGAGGAGAGAGCGGATAGGTGGAAAGAGTACACTGAAGGCCTCTATGAGGGGGAAGACTTTCCTGATGACGTAATAGAAGAAGAAACAGGAGTCGATATAGAAGAGATAGGGGATCCAGTATTAGAATCTGAATATAAAGGAGCTTTGAGAGATTTAAGATCAAATAAGGCAGAAGCGATAGATAACAATCCATCAGAATTTCAATAAAATCATTGGGTCAGTGACAACTATTCACATTGGAGCGCAGACTGTATGAGTTCAACAGTACACCATCTAGCTTTCGAACAACATAAACCACACAGTTAAGAAGGCTGCAAAAGGTGACAAGTGCGAGAATTATCGCAGAATCAGCTTAACAACTCAGACACCCTTTAAGTTTCTAGCAATAATAATGTAAAGAAGAATGAAAAAGAAAACTGAGAATGCGTTGGATGATGTTCGAAATTCCGAAAAAAATAGGGTTCATCTACAGAGAAACATGGGTAATATGCAGTATGTACAAGAGTCAAGAAGGAACAATAAGACTGGAAGACCAAGAACGAAATACTCGGATTAAAAGGGATGTAAGACAGGGATGTAATCTTTCGCACCTACTGCTCAATCTATACATCGAAGAAGCAATGCAGAAATAAAAAAAGGTCCAGGAGCGGAATTTAAATTCATGATGAATGTATATCAATGATAAATGAAGAAGAATGACAGTATCTGCTGAATGGAACAAAAAGGCTAATGAGTACACAATATGGACTGAGAGTAAATCGAAGAAAGACTAAAATATTGAGGAGTAGCAGAAATGAGAATAGAAAGAATATTAACATCAGGCCTAATAGTCACAAAGTAGATGAAGTTAAGGAATTCTGCAACCTAGGCAGCAAAATAACGCAGGGTTGATGGAGCAAGCAGGACATCAAAAGCCGACTAGCACTGCCAAAAAGGGCATTCGTGGCCGAGAGAAGTCTGCTGTTGTCAACCATAGACCTAAATTTGAGGAAGAGATTTCTGAGGATGTACATTTGGAGCACAGCATTGTATAGCAGTGAAATATGAACTGTGTGAAAACTGCAACAGAAGAGAATCAAAGCATTTTGAATGATATGCTACAAAGAATATTAAAAATTAGATGGACTGATAAAATAAGCAATGAGGATGTTCTCTTCAGAACCTGTGAGGGAATACATGAAAAACACTGGCAGGAAGATGAGACAGGATGATAATACATCTGTTAAGACCTCACAGAATAACTTCCATGGTACTAGAGGGAACTGTAGAATGTAGAAAGTTATAGAGGAAGACAGAGATTGGAACACATGCACCAAATAATAGAGGGTGTAGCTTGCAAATGCTAGTCTGAAATGAAGAGATTGGCACAGGAGAGCAATTGGTGGGACGTCATATGAAACTAGTCAGAAGTCTGATGACTCAAAAAACAATACCTGACCATATGCATGTATGTATAGCAACTCCTCCCAGCCCCTGATCAGACGGAGAGGAAGTGGGGGATGGACAGAGAGGAGTATAAAGATAGAGATAGAGTTGAGGAAGTTATGGCCGAAAAGAGGGGATAAATGAGATGGACAAAGTGAGGGAGAAGGATGTGATGGAGAGATTGGAGGAAAGGAGATAGTTAAAGGTGGGAAGATGAGGTGGACAGGCAGTTGGATGAAGGAAGAGGTGGATGCAAAGAGGGGAGACAATGAGATGTCTGTGATATGGGGTCGAAATCACACACAGGCGAAGCTGCAGGGAAAAGGCTAATACTAATATAAAAGAAGTTCAGAATATTTGTGTATGTCCGGGAACTCCTCCTAGGCCCCTGGACTGAAAGTGGACCAAATCAGTCACACAAAAATCTTGTTCCAAGGAGACCAACATAGCAGGGTTTATAATGCTCTAGCTATAATGTTTATGGAGATACAGACACGAGACGTTTTATAAGCACCTGACAAATAGGCTGCCTTGCATGACAGATGTGTTGTGTGGGAATAGTATCGACCTGCGTTACTAGCCTGGTTTGCAGGGCAGCTTAGACATCAGGAGCAAGAAACAGTTGTCAAGCCCCTGATGTGTAGGCTGCACAGCACAACAGGGGTTGGAATGGTGTCAGCCTGCTTTACTTGGCAGTCTGTACATATAGAATAGTACGATCCTGCTTTTTTGACCTCATTTTCAGGGCTATAAGTGCAGATGAGCATGGCTTGAGGAAGGCCGAGATGGCTAGAGGAGGAGATCGAGGGGAATCTGGAGGGTATGGATGGGGAGAGCGGGGTTCGGTAGAAGGTGGCAGGGAGGGAGGGAGCAAGAGGGGATATAAAGGCAGTGGCGAAAGATGAGGGCCTTGCTTACTTCATAAACATCAGGGTCAAGAAATTTTATTCCAGCCTTAAAATGTAGGTGGGGCGCAGCTGAGCAGAAAGGGGGATGAGGAGATGACCAGATAAGTGTGTTGCAGTATATTGGCCTGCATTAACGATCTACTTCTCCAGGTGTCCTATAGAACAGGTGTCAAAAAAGGGTTTTCATGACCCTGTCATAAGCTCCCCTCTATCACAAGTGTCTTATGAAGTAATATCACCCTACTTCATCGACCTGTTTTACAAGTGCATGTTCGCATGGTTGGAGGAAGGTTGGGATGAGTAGAAGAGATGGACAGTGAGAGGGTGGCAGTGATGGATAGATAGAGTGTAGAGGTCAGGAACAGAGAGAAGGGGAGGATGAGATGGATAGAGCAGGGAGTAAGATATGGGCAGACAGAAGGGAGAATGTGTATTCTGTGGATAGTATCAACAGGTCTTGCAACGGCCATAAGTGGGTTGGGCGCAGCTGAGCAGAAAGGGGGTGAGGAGATGAACAGACAGAAGAGCTGTTGTATAGACAGGGGGAGATGGGAGGAAGATATGGACATATGTGGGTGGAGGAGATGGATATGGAGAGGGGATGGAGAAGATGGAGAGACTGAATGTGGAGGTTGAGATGAACAGATAGAGGTGGGAAGATGATGGGAGAGAGAGGCGGACACAGATACAGGGGGATGGACAGAAGTGGGAAGGAAAGCAGGCACATAAAGGGGAATAGTAGGAGATACATAGGGAGATGCAGGCAAGAGGAGATATATAGGAAGTGAGTGCAGAAACAGATAAGGGGAGTAATGCAGAATGGGATGAATAGGGAGAGATAGGAGGTGAATAGGGAGAGGGGGCTGGAGGAGATGGAAAGACAGATGGGGCAGGAGGAGATGAACAGAGAGAGAGAGAAGGGTGAAAGGGGTGGACTGGGGGATAGGGGTATAAATAAACAGAGAGAGTAGAAAATGGAGAGAAGTGATGGGGAGAAGATGTAGACAGGCAGAGAAGGGAGGGAAGAGGAGATTTGCAGAGAGAAATGTGGGGAGGAGAAGATGAATGAAAACGTGGGAGGTGGAGATGAGCAGAGGTAGAGATCGGCAGAGAGGTGGTGAATAATAGATGAGCAGTCTTTTGCATATTCTAATATGTCTCTGCCACTAATATTTTTTCTTCTACTCCCCATTTCAGTATCACCAGTAAGGCACATTGAATGTCTCACTCACCTGGTCTTTGCCTAGAAATGGTCTTCCATACACTTCTCTCTTCACCCATTATTTTTAGCTTCCTGACACGCTATCCAAACTGTCTTGAGCAGGCGGATTTGATCGTAAAGTACTATCCCGAGTTAGCTTGTGTGTCCGTATTTGCGTCTTACTTGTCGTTTTTGTCACCTATAGCGTTTATTAGTCTGCAGTTCGTTCTTATTCTGTATACGCACGTAGATGTCAGTTGCACCTATTTCTGTGTAGATAATATGTACACAGAATGCCTCTTTCAAATGGTTCAAATGGGTCTAAGCACTATGGGACTTAACATCTGAGGTCATCAACCCCCTAGACGTAGAACTACTTAAACCTAACTAACCTACCACACACATCTGTGCCAGAGGCAGGATTCGAACCTGCGACCGTAGCAGCTGCGCGGTTCCAGACTGAAGCGCCTAGAACCGCTCGGCCACAGCGGTCGACAGTTCCTGTTTAAACTTGAGACAGCTAAATATTCCGAAAACGGCACATCTACAAAAAAAATGTTCTATGTGAAAAGTTAATATTAGCAAAGAGGACATCCATCTCTACTATGTCTGGCCATCTCCTGCTGACCCGTCCCGTGTGGGGCGGGGTCAACCTTGTACTTTCAAAGGGTGACCCCCATTTTTATTGCATATTAGGATTCTATGCCAGAAAATACTCACAGTTTGTTTAAATCATTTATGGAAAGTGGGGTGGATAGCAGCTGGTCATTTGTAGCACAGACAGATGTTCAGTTTACTAATATTAACTTTTCAAATAGAACATTTTCTTTATATGATGTTTCGTTTTCGAGGTAAAACAAACGGCTTAGCCTTTTTCCCATAGCTTCGCCCACAAATGTGATCAATACATACACTGCACACATTTTCTCCTCCCCCTTCTCTTGGTACATCTCCTCCTCCCCACTCTCTCTCTGTTGATCTACCTCTTCCCTCCCTCTGTCTTGTTATCCTATCTCCTTCCCCCTCTCTTTAATCGTCCCCTCCTCCCCCTCCCTCTGTGAATCTCCTTTTCTTCCCCCCCTCCCTACACGTCCATCTCCTTCTGCCCCCTCCCATATATCACCTCCTCCCCATCTCCTCCTCATCCTTCAATTATCTGTTCATCTCCTCCTCTCCTCCCTGTCTCTCACTTCGTTTGTTCCCTCTCTTTATACCCCTTCGTCACCCTCTGACCTTCTCTTCCTACCTTCCTCTTGCCATATCCTTCTCTCCTGCTGACCATCTCCTCCTCACCCTCTGTCTATACATCTGCTTCTCCACCCTCTCTGCCCACTGCTTCCTCATCCCTCTCGCCATCCATCTCCTCCATCCCACGTCTATCTCCCCTCCTCTCATCTCCTCCTTCCCCCCTGTCTGACAATCTCCTCCCTGTCTATACCTGTCTTCCCCTCTTCACTCCCCTGCTAACTTTCCTGTCTTACCATTTCCTCCGCATTCTTCCTCTCTCCAAACACAGCCGTTAGTGTTGTGCTGTAAATGGCAGCCTATACATTGGATGGGAATTCCCTAGTCCGACAGCTGCTAGTCTCCAATGTTGCAGGATGACACAGAATGTTGCTAGTTGTAATGGATACTTGAATTACGTAACCATTACGGCACCTCAACTTAACCTCTCGATACCAGCAATATTCTACTGTGTTTCTGTAACAACAATCAGATTTGATTTCATTAATGTAGAGGTACTTGGATACATCGATATGTTTATGTTGCAATGATATTATTCTTATGTGTATTTTTTCTTTTGTCACTATGATCTTTGACGTTTTTTGTAACTCAGATTTTTGGGCGCGTAAGTGATTATTTAGTTAGTTAGAGAGTCAGACCTTGAGGGCAAGTCTTGGACATCATGTTGAAAAGACGCGTATTGTGGTCAGTTTATAAAATGTGAACTTTAACAGTGAGGAAGATGTTTTCAATTATGTTTTGTATTGTGAAGTGATGTTCTGTGTGTTACGAGACATTGCAACAAAAGCAATAAAAAGAAAGTGTAACTTAAATTCGGAGTGCTGATAATTTTTGTACATCACCATTGTGCTAACTTTCAAAGATTTAATCTTCAAGAATGGTTTGTGAAACACATCTATAAAACTTTTGAATATCGCATAATAAAACCTAGGCCTCTTTGCATCCGAGCTTGGAATCGTCTCCACCTAGATTTTCGACGATTGAACCATGATTTTACAACGAGACCAGCTTGGGAAACACGGAATGATGAGTGCCTAGTTTATTCACTATTACATGAAATAACTTTATTAACTGTGCTCTAATGACACCTGCCACATAATAACTTTGTTGTTGCCCGAAAATGCAGTATTTAGCTTGAGCAACACCACAATCATTATTAAATTTTGACCTTTGTTGTGGTAGGGTTGTGAGATAGTCTACTGCCTGTTCTCGGATGGCAGGCACAGATGTGAGGGAGCTACAATGTTCAATATGGGATCTTTCTTCGATGTGGTCAGACATAGTACGATCGGAACGTTAGCGAAGTTTAAGGCTGCTCTCAGGTTCCCATGCAATCCATCATTGAACCGGTGTCACATAGGAATGCCTCAAAAACCTGAATATTGTACTATTCGACCAGATGGACAAATGGAAACCTACAATGACACCCCATTTCTATAGGGGCTGATAGCACTGTATCATACAATTACGATGCATCTCCGTGCTTTTCACGTCAATCACTCAACATCTTACGCTGTTCAACGGTCCTTATATACCCTACCAGGACTGGTAACAACATTAAACACGAACAACACTATCGTATTCCGATGGCTGTCTTACCTGTCGCAGACGATTGCAACTCTGCACATTTGCATATCAGCCGACGATGTGTCCGTGTTCGAAGTTACACTGACTTCCGATCGTGCATTATGGGTGCTTTCTTCTTCCGTCAGACAGCGTAGAGAATAAAAGATCAGAGCAAGATTGGATAAGATGAAAGATCGCATCAAATCAGTGGAAATGTAGCTTACAGCCCCGATAGAACCACGGTTTTAACCATATGGTGCCTCAGTAAACGTAACGACGGACTGGGGACGCGGGGAGTGTGATAGCGGTTAGAAAAATCACGGTGTCTGACACGAGAGCCAGCAAGTGCACTGACCTTCTGAATTCCTAACTGCCTTTACGCCTGCTGCAGCTGAACTCACTTCGGCGCTCGCACGCCGTTACGAAACCCCAACACGTGCCACACCCAACGTTCTCCAGGAACATAGACAGCCCGCGCGTGCTCGTTCTGTAAATGCTCCGTCGGAGTACGGACGATGTGCGGACATACGAGTAACTACGACGCAGGGCTTGATACCTGCTGTGGGGCTTGCACAGTGCTTGTTTTGTCGTATGATATTGGAGACCAATGAAGCAACAACGGTATTGGAGCCAAATGACTTCTATGGGAGCAGTTCTGTGGCGATAGGTGAAGCGAAGAACGCGAAATTCAAACATTCCGCGTTTCATCTCAGTTCGCTGCACACCATTGCGTGGAATTGCCACACACTAATCGTTCGTGACAGATGCGCCAGCACACATATTGCTTAAAAATTTTTGGTGTTGTTGTCTTCAGTCCGAAAACTACTTTGATGCAGCTCTCCATAGTGGTCATCTTGTGCAAGGCTCTTCGTCTCTAAATAACTACAGTAAATTTCACCCGTTTGAACCTGTTCAACGCATTCATTCCACGGCCAGACATAAATAATTTTTTATGTGGTCGTCAATCTTCTGACTGCTTTGATGGGATCCGCCACGAGTTCCTCTCGTACAAATTCTTCATATCAGAACAGAACTTGGACCTGCCTCCTCAGTTACGTGTCGAATGCATCCTAGTTCTGTCTACACCTACAGATTTTACGATCTGCAGTTGCGTCTAGTACCGTGGAAGCTGTTCCCTGGCGTCTTAAGATGTGTGCTGTCACACTATCTCCTCTTCTTGTCAGTGTTTTCCACATGTTCCTTTCTTCGTCGATTCTTCGGAGAATCTTCTCACTCCTTTTCTTATTAGTCCACCTAATTTTAAACATCCTTTTACGCACCACATCTCAAACGCTTCGATTACCTTATTTTCCGGTTTTTTTACAGTCCAAGCTTCAAACGTACATCCTCAGAATTTTCTGCTTCAAATTAACGGCGAAGTTTGATGCTAGTAGACTTTTCTGGGTAAGGAATACCCTCTTTGCCTGTGCTAGTCTGCTTTTTATGTCGTCCTTGCTTCATCAGTAACACATTAGTTTGCTTCCAAGGTAATAGAATTCCTTTATTTCGTCTACTTGGTAGTGGCTTAGTTTATCAGTAACCTCACTGCTGTTTTTCCTCATTACTTTCGCCTTTCTTCACTTTATTCTCCATCAGTATTCGGTGCTCTTCATTCATTCCATTCAGCACGTCCTGAAATTCTTCTTAAGTCTCACTGAAGGTAGCAACGTCTTCAGAGAATCTTATCATTCAGATACTTTCACCCTGAATTTTAACTCCACTCTTGAACCATTCTTTAATTTCCGTCATTACTTCTTTGATGTACAGATTTAGAAGTAGGGGGAAAAGACTCATTCCTGTCTTACACTATTTTTAATCTGAGCACTCCCTTGTTGGTCTTCCAGTCTTACTGTTCCCTCTTGGTTCTTGTACATAGTACAGATTACCTGTTTTACCCTGTAGCTTACCTATTTTCCTCAGAATTTACAACATCTTGCACCATTTTACACTGCCGTACGCTTTTTTTTCTGTTCGTCCAATCCTTTGGAAGTGTCTTAATTTTTCTTGAGTCTTACTTCCACTATCAACAGCAACGTCATAACTGCCACTCTGGTGCCTTTACCTTTCAGAAAACCAAACTGGTCGTCATCTAACACAACCTGAATTTTCTTTTCCATCCTTCTGTACATTATTCCTGTCATCAGTTTGTCTGTATGAGCCGACTAGCGGCTTATGTGACAGTTCCCGCCTGTCATATATGAACTGATGAGTCCATAAAGACTGGTTACCCTGCAACTACAAGAAACTATCTGAAGATAGGTGGCACTGCGCGAAACTGGTCAGTTTCAAATCGTAAAAAAGTAGCTATTGTCAGACGAAAAGTGTATTGTACCGCGTTTCATTAGGTCGTTTTCTTGTCTGTCTATTCGGTACAAATTTTGCAATTGATTTTAAACTGTCCTGTGCGTTATCGACTTGCAAATTTGCAACTTTAAACATATCTCAGAACTGGATGACAATGTAATATCAACTTGCTTTATTGTCAGATGTGTGTCGGAGGGTACTTTGTGCACTAATGCCATTTCCCACATTTCCTGTTCAAGTGACGAATGATTCGTGGGGAAAACGATTGCTGGTGAACCTTCATATTAACTCGAATCCCTCTAATTTTATATACACAGGAGGAGGCAACGCCTTGGTAGATTCGGCGGAAAAGAAACTGAAATAAACCTGAAACCTTACACACACACACACACACACACACACACACACACACACACACACACACGACTAACATTGAAACCTTCCCGTCTCCTCTATACCTCTTTTGTTGATGATAACCTTCCCTTTTACAATAACCTATGTAACCTTTCCTTAGGATTTTTATCTCTTGCTTAATAATAACAAATGAAATCTTCCCTTTGAAATTTATTCTCGTTCTCAATCTACGCATACAAATTTAATTGCTGCTTATTAAAAGTGATTTTCTGATTATTTCGACGAAACATAGAATGTGTCGTCGTCGTGGCCCTCAGTCGTTATCTGCAAATTTATTACCAAAGCTGACGTTATTCTTTAATTAATTTGACTGAAGTTACGTAATTCATAGTTACACTTTTTCTTGACAACAATAAAATTTTTCCAAAGGTTTGCGATGATGGTTTTTGGAATGGATTATAATCAGTAATGAAACATTGCTGGCAAAAATTAATTACATTCTGAAAACGTTTCTTCAAATATTTACTGCTGGTAATAAAATGATTTTACAAACGTTCAAATGGGACTTACTTTTTACAATAATCTTACGACTAGCATTGCGCAAACATACCTACATCTACATCTACATCTACATCCATACTCCGCAAGCCACCTGACGGTGTGTGGCGGAGGGCACCCTGAGTACCTCTATCGGTTCTCCCTTCTATTCCAGTCTCGTACTGTACGTGGAAAGAAGGATTGTCGGTATGCTTCTGTGTGGGCTCTAATCTCTCTGATTTTATCCTCATGTCTCTTCGCGAGATATACGTAGGAGGGAGCAATATACTGCTTGACTCTTCGGTGAAGGTATGTTCTCGAAACTTTAACAAAAGCCCGTACCGAGCTGCTGAGCGTCTCTCCTGCAGAGTCTTCCACTGGAGTTTATCTATCATCTCCGTAACGCTTTCGCGATTACTAAATGATCCTGTAACGAAGCGCGCTGCTCTCCGTTGGATCTTCTCTATCTCTTCTATCAACCCTATCTGGTGCGGATCCCACACTGCTGAGCAGTATTCAAGCAGTGGGCGAACAACCTACTTCCTTTGTTGTCGGATTGCATTTCCTTAGGATTCTTCCAATGAATCTCAGTCTGGCATCTGCTTTACCGACGATCAACTTTATATGATCATTCCATTTTAAATCACTCCCAATGCGTACTCCCAGATAATTTATGGAATTAACTGCTTCCAGTTGCTGACCTGCTATTTTGTAGCTAAATGATAAGGGACCTATCTTTCTATGTATTCGCATCACATTACACTTGTCTACATTGAGATTCAATTGCCATTCCTTGCACCATGCGTCAATTCGCTGCAGATCCTCCTGCATTTCAGTACAATTTTCCATTGTTGCAACCTCTCGATACACCACAGCATCATCTGCAAAAAGCCTCAGTGAACTTCCGATGTCATCCACCAGGTCATTTATGTATATTGTGAATAGCAACGGTCCTATGATACTCCCCTGCGGCACACCTGAAACCACTCTTACTTCGGAAGACTTCTCTCCATTGAGAATGACATGCTGCGTTCTGTTATCTAGGAACTCCTCAATCCAATCACACAATTGATCTGATAGTCCGTATGCTCTTACTTTGTTCATTAAACGACTGTGGGGAACTGTGTCAAACGCCTTGTGGAAGTCAAGAAACACAGCATCTACCTGTGAACCCGTGTCTAAGGCCCTCTGAGTCTCGTGGACGAATAGCGCGAGCTGGGTTTCACACGACCGTCTTTTTCGAAACTGATCGACGTTAGAGATATAGGTCTATAGTTCTGCACATCTGTCCGACGTCCCTTCTTGAAAACGGGGATGACCTGTGCCCTTCGCTCTTCTAGAGACCTACGGTACACCGCTGCAAGAAGGGGGGGCAAGTTCCTTCGCGTACTCTGTGTAAAATCGAACTGGTATCCCATCAGGACCAGCGGCCTTTCCTCTTTTGAGCAATTTTAATTGTTTCTCTATCCCTCTGTCCTCTATTTCGATATCTACCATTTTGTCAACTGTGCGACAATCTAGAGAAGGAAGCACAGTGCAGTCTTCCTCTGTGAAACAGCTTTGGAAGAAGACATTTAGTATTTCGGCCTTTAGTCTGTCATCCTCTGTTTCAGTACCATTTTAGTCACAGAGTGTCTGGACATTTTGTTTTGATCCACCTACCGCTTTGAAATAGGACCAAAATTTCTTAGGATTTTCTGCCATGTCAGTACATAGACCTTTACTTTCGAATTCATTGAAAGCCTTTCGCATAGCCCTCCTCACACTACATTTCGCTTCGCGTAATTTTTGTTTGTGTGCAAGGCTTTGGCTATGTTTATGTTTGCTGTGAAGTTCCCTTTGCTTCCGCAGCAGTTTTCTAACTCGGTTGTTGTACCACGGTGGCTCTTTCCCATCTCTTACGATCTTGCTTGGCACATACTCATCTAACGCATATTGTACGATGGTTTTGAACTTTGTCCACTGATCCTCAACACTATCTGTACTCGAGACAAGACTTTTGTGTTGAGCCGTCAGGTACTCTGTAATCTGCTTTTTGTCACTTTTGCTAAACAGAAAAATCTTCCTATCTTTTTTAATATTTCTATTTACGGCTGAAATCATCGATGCAGTAACCGCTTTATGATCGCTGATTCCCTGTTCTGCATTAACTGATTCAAATAATTCGGGTCTGTTTGTCACCATAAGGTCTAATACGTTCAGATAAAGCACTTAAAAATATTTTGCTGGATTCTTTGTCCCTGCCACCCGTTATGAACCTTTGAGTCTCCCAGTCTATATCCGGCAAATTAAAATCTCCACCCAGAACTATAACATGGTGGGGAAATCTACTCGAAATATTTTCCAAATTATTCTTCAGGTGATGAGCCACAACAGCTGCTGAGCCCGGGGGCCTATAGAGACATCCAATTACCATGTCTGAGCCTGCTTTAACCGTGACCTTCACCCAAATCATTTCACAATTCAAATCTCCGTCAATTTCCTTCGATACTATTGCACTTCTTATCGCTATAAACACGCCTCCCCCTTCACTGTCCAGCCTGTCTCTGCGGTATACATTTCAATCTGAGTTTAGGATTTCGTTACTGTTTACATGTGGTTTCAGCCAACTTTCTGTCCCTATTAATGAGAGCAGTTCTGGGACCTTTCTATAGACGCTCCTGCAGTTTACTATTAGCACATTAATATTGTTATTCCCTGTTGCATTTTGCCTACTCCTGCCTTGCCGCGTCTCAGGAGGCGTCTTGTCGGGCCTAGGGAGGGAATTCTCTAACCTAAAAAAACCCCATGTGCACTCCACACGTACTCCGCTACCCTCGTAGCCGCTTCCGGCGTGTAGTGCACGCGTGACCTATTCAGGGGGACCCTACATTTCTCCACCCGATAGCGGAGGTCGAGAAATTTGCACCCCAGCTCTCCGCAGAATCGTCGGAGCCTCTGGTTTAAGCTTTCCACTCGGCTCCAAACCAGAGGACCGCGATCGGTTCTGGGAACGATACTACAAATATTTAGCTCTGATTCCACCCCGCGAGCGAGGCTTTCCTCCTTCACCAATTCCGCCAACCGCCTGTACGAACTGAGGATGACCTCTGAGCCCAGACGGCAGGAGTCATTGGTGCCGACATGAACAACAATTTGCAGTCGGGTGCACACAGTGCTCTTTATCGCCGGCGGTAGGGCCTCCTCCACATCTCGGATGAGACCCCCCGGCAAGCAGACAGAGTGAACACTGGCCTTCTTCCCCGACCTTTCCGCTACCTCCAGTAGTCTTGAGTTTCACAATGAAAATAATTCAACAATATTAGTTCCTCTTATGATAATAGTTAGCTGATGTCTCTGTACACCCGTTTATAATCTCTTGTAAATCATAGCTGGTGGCTGGCAGGCACACTACTCCTCTCAACCTCTCGCTTCACACCTGCTACCAACTCGCTTCACATCTCGCTTACTATTTACTGACTTCCTACGAACGCTAAAGTGCGGTCTCTCCTGCCAACAATGCTTTCTGGTGCAGACATTACCTGCTACCACAATTATTTCCAACATGACAAATATTAATTATTCCTACTTAATCCTATTAATAAAATGTAAAAATCTTCTTTAAATTGTGGTTTGACAATAGACAATAGAAATATACACGTCTTACAACATGAAGAAAATAATTATTTGCATAAAAATGTTTTAAAATTGGACAAAAAATTACAAAATAATTTCTTCTACCTCCATACAGATTTTTAACCTCATATAGGTAGTCCTGAAAATTTGTCATTGTAAAATTTTAACATATCTAAGAACACTTGTAAGACTTAAAAAAGGAAATACGTAGGGTGCATGCAATACGTAACTGATGTGTGATTAGTTCACCTCCTTAATATTACATTACTAATTGATGTAAGCATAGTTCACCTCCTCTCTATTATCTGTTGCAAGCACCTCACGGTTTTCATTTTAAATCTCATAAGTATTTTCATAGCCATTAAAATTTCACACTCTCAAATTTACAGGACTGTGTACATTGGATTAATGTACCTGAATGGGACTAGGAGTGATTATTTTATACTTTTTGGTCCGCTTTAAAAATATGAAACATTTTTATTTATATAATTATTCTACATGAAGTATCGTGGATAACTCCCCTACCAACGAGTGTGTCCAGTTTTGACCTCACTTTTTAATAGTGGGTACAGACTGAGCTTGATTCATTCAACATCCTTGAACGTTCCCATTCTTGATGAGATATACAGAAGATGACGAATGAATGAATAGATGAATGACTCCAACGATTTTTATCCTGCACATTTTCTAATATCACAGACACGTTCTCTATTAGGTCGGTAAAATACAAAAATGGATAAAGTAGTTAACAACGAATGTGAGCTATGACTCAGATACAGAAAAAAAGCAAAGACGAATTACGTCTCCCGGCGTATTTGCATACATGAGGTATTAATACGAAGAGTATTAAAAATTCACTGAGTCTCACACTCGCCCATCACACAATATAGCAAAGCAAAAAGTCTCCATCACTGGCGCTTTGTGACAAGTGCTACAACATTCGTTATGATGAAACACTGGAGCCAGGCGATGTGCGGGGAGATATACCATTAGCCAGTTTTCGTGTCGCCTTTTTTGTAGTCAGCCCGCTCTGCCTCGTACACAGACATGCTGGTACAGCACAAAAAAATTATCCCAGGGGCTGTTATCTGCAGCGAAACGAAGCACTGTGCTAGTTGTATTACCTGCACCAGTGTTCAATTTACAACTAAAAACAGTGATTAGAAAACAACAAAATGAATGTAAGGCTATACATATACACTCCTGGAAATTGAAATAGGAACACCTTGAATTCATTGTCCAGGAAGGGGAAACTTTATTGACACATTCCTGGGGTCAGATACATCACATGATCACACTGACAGAACCACAGGCACATAGACACAGGCAACAGAGCATGCACAATGTCGGCACTAGTACAGTGTATATCCACCTTTCGCAGCAATGCAGCCTGCTATTCTCCCATGGAGACGATCGTAGAGATGCTGGATGTAGTCCTGTGGAACGACTTGCCATGCCATTTTCACCTGGCGCCTCAGTTGGACCAGCGTTCGTGCTGGACGTGCAGACCGCGGGAGACGACGCTTCATCCAGTCCCAAACATGCTCAAAGGGGGACAGATCCGGAGATCTTGCTGGCCAGGGTAGTTGACTTACACCTTCTAGAGCACGTTGGGTGGCACGGGATACATGCGGACGTGCATTGTCATGTTGGAACAGCAAGTTCCCTTGCCGGTCTAGGAATGGTAGAACGATGGGTTCGATGACGGTTTGCATGTACCGTGCACTATTCAGTGTCCCCTCGACGATCACCAGAGGTGTACGGCCAGTGTAGGAGATCGCTCCCCACACCATGATGCCGGGTGTTGGCCCTGTGTGCCTCGGTCGTATGCAGTCCTGATTGTGGCGCTCACCTGCACGGCGCCAAACAAGCATACGACCATCACTGGCACCAAAGCAGAAGCGACTCTCATCGCTGAAGACGACACGTCTCCATTCGTCCCTCCATTCACGCCTGTCGCGACACCACTGGAGGCGGGCTGCACGATGTTGGGGCGTGAGCGGAAGACGGCGTAACGGTGTGCGGGACCGTAGCCCAGCTTCATGGAGACGGTTGCGAATGGTCCTCGCCGATACCCCAGGAGCAACAGTGTCCCTAATTTGCTGGGAAGTCGCGGTGCGGTCCCCTACGGCACTGCGTAGGATCCTACGGTCTTGGCGTGCATCCGTGCGTCGCTGCGGTCCGGTCCCAGATCGACGGGCACGTGCACCTTCCGCCGACCACTGGCGACAACATCGATGTACTGTGGAGACCTCACGCGCCACGTGTTGAGCAATTCGGCGGTACGTCCAGCCGGCCTCCCGCATGTCCACTATACGCCCTCGCTCAAAGTCCGTCAACTGCACATACGGTTCACGTCCACGCTGTCGCGGCATGCTACCAGTGTTAAAGACTGCGATGGACCTCCGTATGCCACGGCAAACTGGCTGACACTGACGGCAGCGGTGCACAAATGCTGCGCAGCTAGCGCCATTCGACGGCCAACACCGCGGTTCCTGGTGTGTATGCTGTGCCGTGCGCGTGATCATTGCTTGTACAGCCCTCCCGCAGTGTCCGGAGCAAGTATGGTGGGTCTGACACACCGGTGTCAATGTGTTCTTTTTTCCATTTCCAGGAGTGTAGACAGAAGTTTCCTAAACGAAATGTACCTTCATTACCTAGCAGTTGCTGATCGTATTCCAAAACTCGCCACTAACTGAGAACAAGTTCAAATTGCATGGTAATTACGCCACAGTACAAAATTCATACTGGAAGAGACAGTATACGGAAGGAAGAAAATCGAGATTCAACAGTCGACCTTTAATCATGACATGCGGGAAAATATTCCAAGTGGGTAAATTCAAATATTTAAGTGGGATGTCTATGAGAGTTGGAAATTAAATAGTGTCAGGCTATGTTAAAAAATGAACGGCTTAGAACAAGAAGCCTGCCCTTCACTTTGCAGGGAAATTCTCGAGCACATATGGCGAAAGTTGTGACAGATTTGATCGATCGATGGAGCTTCGGAGTGCTCTAATATCCACCACACTATCCGGACTTAAGGACTTTTGACTTCAACTTGAAGGAATCGCTTCACGGCATTCGCTTCAGAACTGTTAACAAAGAGATTCGTCGAGCAGCAGTGCTCTCTATTTGAACTATCAGCATGACTGGCTTTTTTCAGGGAATCCTAAGACTTCCACATCCTGGCAACGGGGTATACACAACGTCGGTGACTACTATGGACACCTTTTTTTCACTACCTGCTTATTTTTTATGATCCACCGTCTAATTTCTTATGGTGGGTCGTATGTTGCCACTTAGCCGCTGTGACTGGGTCCGGGGTCCGGTGTGACTGAAAGTAACACCACCCCGGCTCCCGTCCCCACTCACACCGCCTTGTGTGTGACTTCATCTGTAACTAGGTGCTCGGAACAGAGTTCTATAATTTTGACTGGATGTATTTATTTGTTTAAGATTCTGACAGATACCTTACAGCCTGTCCCCTCCTCAACTGTCACCGCATTTGGAGGGAAGTTGGGGATATGCGCTTGTCTAGTGTAGGGCTCCTGTATGCACAGAATGTCACTTTTTAGTTCACGTAGGACCCGTGGGTGCTCCGAATTTAGAAGTATACTCCGCGTAGCATTAAGCTGTGCTATTAGCAGTTTTGGGTGTATAACGGTGGCGTAGCACTTGCTGCCGGTTTGACAGTAATCGAAGTTTGTTCTCCAATGAGCCCTTACGTGATCCTTGTAAAGCTTGTCCATATCGAATGGTTCCCCCCTGCGGGCGCACATCTGCATGAGCCGGTCTAGTAGGCTGTCTGGATCTGTTGGAATATTCTCCGTTTTGAGAATCAGTCTGTCGGTTTGCTCCGATGTACGGAAACAAACAGAATGGCCGTACGGGTGTAGGGTGCAGATGAGCATCCGCTGTGCCGTCTCTGAGATGTCTCTTTTTTCTAGTCTACTCAATTTTACATTTATATCCAGCTTGTCGTAACTAAAAATAGCGGTGTCGATGGCGTGTGTTGGCGTCTCTCCAGCCGTGACGTGTCGTGATGGTGTAGCGGCGTTGCTGTGCACCTCTGAGGGGGGCGCTGGATTGGCGTCCTCGCTGGCTGATGTGGGGGTTTCCTTGGGCGTCGGCATTGAGGTTGTTGGTTGGGGGGCTGCGAAGGTGTTGGTATCATCAGGGGTATGACTTTCGTATCACTAGCTTTCGAGGCAGGCTGCGATTGCCGCGATTGATCGTCACACGCTTTCACTTTCTTGACTCTCTTAGGCTGTTTGGGTTTTCTATGCGGTTTTAGTTCCCTAAAGGCTGTGATGATTCGCTTGTGTGTGTGTGTGTGTGTGTGTGTGTGTGTGTGTGTGTGTGTGTGTGTTTCGTTTGTGCAGTCTTGATGTGTATCAGGTGTGATGGTTGTTTGTGCCTCCATTCTGCATTGATTTGAGGTGATTTGGTTCCCACTTGACTGCTCGTCTACGCTATCTGTGACAGACATAACAGCTTTTGGTATGTTATGCGCACTGTCGCCTCTATTGCCAGACCCTCCACAGACTTTTGTTGCGGCTGTTGCTGCGGCTTTTTGTGTGGCATTCGTGGAGTCTGCCGGCGCTGTGGCCTGTTCAAGGTCGGTGTTACGGTTTCGAATATCATTGTTATGAACACTAAAGTCTCTGGCGTAAGGGCAATGATAGATGTCGTCTTCTTCCTCTTCCAGTGAGTCATAGAGAGTTATTTTGCGTTTGATTTGATTACAGTCTGAGGTGTCTGATTTGTCCGTGTTTTCCGTTTGGGCTCCAGTTGCGCTGGCTTGCGTTGCGGTTGTGTTTAGCACCGTTGGCTTCAAGGTCTCACCTTGTATGAATTTGATTGGTTTGATGCGACCTTCGTATTTTGTATGAAGGACAGGGAAACTTTGAAGCAGGTGTTGTAAACAAATACAATAGTTGCTACTAATAAAGTTACAACCCTTGTACATCTATACTCATGCCACCTAACGGCGTGTGGCGGAGAGCACTCCTGGTACCACTGTCTCATTCCCCTGGCAGTGTGTGGCGGAGGGCACTATCTCATCCCCCCTTCCCTCTTCTATTCGCGAACAGCGTGGGGGTAATGGTTGTCGGTAATGCTACCTATCAGTTCTAATTTCTCGGGTTTTCTAGTTGTGATCATTCCGCGAGACGTATGCGGCAGAAAGTAATAAATATGCTACCAGAGTCGTCCGGCAAAAAAATGCTCTCTCGGAATTTCAATATGAAACCTTGCGTGACGCTCAAGGCCTCTATTGTAACGTCTGCCAGTGGATTTTGTTGAGCATTTCCGTAACGCTGCCGCGCCGATTAAATTACCATGTGACGGAAAACGCCGCTCTTTGTTAGGTCTTCTCTCTCTCCCGTTCGTGCTAAACATCCCAGACTGAGGAACAGTACTCTAGAACCGGTGAAATTAGTTTTTTGTGTGCTACTTCTTTCGCAAATGAATTACATTTGACTGTGGTTCTTCCTTTGAATCTCAGCTTGGCATCTGCTTTTCGTACTACGAGTGTCGCCCAGAAAGAAATGTTCCACATTATCTTCCTTCGACAATTATTTATTGAGCACAATGAAACGTACCACATAAGAAAGAATAATATCGCTCTACTCTCTATTTCTCCATGTAAGCTTCTCCTTCTACGCCCTTCCTCCAGTGAGACACGAGGGCGTGTATGCCCTGTCGGTACCACTTTTTGTTCTGGTCTTGGATCCATTCCTTCACTGTGCGAATCACGTCTTGGTCATGGTCCGCCCCAATGGCTGAGTAGTCAGCGTGGAGGATTGCCGTCCTACGGGCCCGGGTTCGATTCCCGGCTGGGTTGGGGATTTTCTCCGCTCAGGGACTGGGTGTTGTGTTGTCTTCATCATCACTTGATCCCCATCCGGCGCGCAGGTCGCCCAATGTGGAGTCGAATGTAATAAGTCCTGCACCAAGGCGGCCGGACCTGCCCCGTAAGGGGTCTCCCGGCCAATGACGCCAAACGCTCAGTTCCATTTACCTCTTCGTCGTCGTCAAAATGTCTCCCACGAATGGCCCAAAGAAGTGGAAGTCTGAGCGAACTAGTTCAGGGCTGTAGGGTGGACGGGGTAAAACTGTTCAACCCTGTTTATAGATGTGTTCCTAAGTCCTCAAACTCGTGTGCGGTCGTGTTTTATCATGTTTAATTGACGTATTACCTGGGTTAAGACACAAAGGAATTACAGGCATTTGCTGCAACTTGGCATTGATTAAAATCAATGGGGAAAGTTGAAAATTTATGCCGGACCAGTATTCGAACCCAGGTCTCCTACGAACTAGGCAGATGCGCTGACCACTGCACCATCCGGACACAGTGATCATCACAACTGCACGGACTACCCTAGCACACCTCCCCTCAGACCCAAATTCTCAATTCATTCTCATATTACTAATGTACTGCATTCGAACCACCGTCCAGCACAGCTTTCCCCAGCGATTTAAATTAATGCCCACTCGAAATCAATGTCTGTAATTCCTCTGTGTCTTAATTCGAGGTGAGTGCCGAATCAAAGTGGTACCTGTTGTTTCGGACATGTCCAAAAGAACAGACACCATATTTATCACCTTGACTGTAATGGCGTCGGAGTCGCTGGAAGTCCTTGTTGAGCTTGGTTAATGTGTTCACATATGTTTCAGAACTGCTGGTGCTGCCTCTTGACATCACATCAACGAGCCAGATGAGACAGCCGTGGATGGCCTCTCCCAACTCCGCCGATCTTGGAGCTCTGCCGAACAGCCTTCTCGTAATGGCCTCACCCGCTTTGTCCAGCGACTAACCGTACTTCTGTAAAGTGCATATCCTCCATAAATTGCACACAAACCTTTGTCAATATTCCCGACAGTTTCTTTCTCCACTGTGAGAAATTCAATGACGACACCCTGGTTGTCACGTACATTACTTGCTGTTGCCATTTTGAAACAGTGCTTCAGCTACGCTGTCTGTAGGAGGAAACAGAGCATTTTCGCGCACAGTACTGAAACTTCCAATAACGCGTAGCTAAGTTTCAAATCCGTACCGTTTTTGCTAGCTAAGAAAAAAATTATGGTGCGTTACTTTCTGGGTGACCCTCGTATTTCTTTTATGTGGTCATCCCACTTTCGCTCACTTCGGCTGGTAGCTTCCACGTATTTCACGGTAGTTACTGTTTCCAGTGATTCGTCAGAAATAGAGTAATTGTACAGTGATGGATTTCTCCGCCTGTTTATGCGCAGTGTTCAAATGGTTCAAATGGCTCTGAGCACTATAGGACTCAACTGCTATGGTCATCAGTCCCCTAGAACTTAGAACTACTTAAACCTAACTAACCTAAGGACACCACACACATCCATGCCCGAGGCAGGATTCGAACCTGCGACCGTAGCATTCTCACGGTTCCGATTATGCGCAGTGTCTTCTGTCTTTGCTCATTTCTTATAGACAACCACATCCTCTGTGAACAGTCCTAAAGAGAATTCGAGCCTTCTAATTGATCATTTACACACATTGTAAAGAGTAACACCATATCACACTTCCTTCGGGTACTACTGAAATCATCTTTACATCTATCGATTTTTTTCCGTTAGGAGCGACGTGCTGAGTTCTGTCTGCGAGGAAGTTTTGAATCCAGTCACAAACCTGGTCCGATATGCGGTAAGTTCGTATTCTTTTCTCTTCACGACTGCAGGGAACCGTATCAAACACCTCCCTGAAGCAAGGAAACACAGTATCAACATGAGCACCGATACCTATGGCGCCCTAAATCTCATTGACGAACAGAGGCAGCTGAGTTTCGCTAGATACCTGTTTGCGAAATCCATGTTCATTTTCATAAAGGAAATAGATAATTCAACTGTCAACGCTAAATAGAGAGGCTGAAAAAATAAATGCGAAAGTACAAGGAGCACACGAACTCACTTGGCACACTTATAAAAAAACATATTCAAAACTGTGATACTATATTTCTTAGCTCATAAGTACTTTAGGCGTCTCCTACTATCATAACTGATGACAGATCTCAAACAAAGATGATTGGCAAAACAAAGAAAAAATCTTAGAACCAAAATGAGGAAATAGAATTTGGATGAAGAATAAATCAATAAAAAAACCTATCAATTTACAGAAAAAAATGGGGGATACAATCAGTAAACGGGGACTACAATTTTATTATCGGTTGCGTAATGGAAGCCACTAGGCTCACGAAGAAAATTTTAAACTACAGTTTTCTTTATATTGTGGTTGGTTGGTTGGATGGATGGTTTGTGGGGATTGAAGGGACCATACTACAAAACATTGTGGTGTTTTTGAATCCACAGCTACATAAACGCACGAGGAAATTGAAATTTCAACGTTAACCGCAATCTGGCATTGAAATTAAATCAATGGCGACAAGTGAAAATTTGTCTCAGACCAGGACTAGTACACGGATTTCCCGTTTCACGCGATTGGTCACATTAAGCGTTCCGGCTATCCGGACACGCTTCCCGTCGAATTCAAGTTCTCAAATTGTCGCACACTACATACGAAGCGCCCCTACCCATTACTCTCGTTTCTCTCAGTCTCACGCTGATCCCAGCAAGATTTCGGACAAAAAGTGCATCTGAACTGAATAATCATTAATCGCTGCCAAGGCGCATATATATTTATGCACGGTGTCCCACCTTACTGTGCCACCTCATAGAGATCCGAAGCGAAACGTAATGTGAAAAATGCAATTGGGCATGGACTCACGCAATGAACAGGAATGCACAATCCACAAATGTTAATTAACATCACTTTCAAGACAAAAATACATTTTTAAAATGATATATACATGTTTTTTCTACAGAAATGAAGACTAGAGGTACAATTAGTAACGGCAGACTTTTTTTCTGAAATACGTAACCTTTAATGGATGTCACAGTTTCTGCCGCTGTGCGCAGAGCGAGGGTTGCCCACTGCAGGCTTCGCCCATAATGCAGGCAGCCCGCATTACGGCATAACTGCATTACGGTAGAAACTGTGGCACCGTTTCCATTATTTGAAGTCCAAGTATACCAGAAGGTATAATGTTTAAAGCAGTTAATACAGGTTTACTGTCACTAATTGTCCATCTAGTTCTAAGTTCAGTAGAAAATACATACATATGCCATTTTTTTTAAAACGTAACTTTGTTTTGAAAATGATGTTTGTTTGCCTACAGAGGTTGTGGATTCCTGACCATTGTTGAGCCGCTGACACAGGGGCATTCCCGGTAAATTGCATTTCTCACATTTTGTTTCATTTCGGTAATATATGACTTGGTAAAATACATCCTGTATAAGTGCTGTCTGTTCCTTCGGAGTTGGACGGAAAGAGTGATTGTTTAGCCGAGCCAATTAAGAAGACTTCTCGCTTAAAGCGGGAAATCCGAATTCACGGCCTGGTCCGGAACCACTTCATTCGTTTCAGTGCCCGATTGCGGTCAGTGTCGGAATTTCAATTTTGTCATACAGTTTTGTGGATGAAGACCCGAAGTAACTGGGCTAACTAACTGGGCATACATCGATAAATGTTTCAAGATAGAACAATATTTAGAGCCGTAATTAACAATGACACATTCGCTGAAAAGCGTCCTCGACTAGCTACACGGTAACAGAAGAACAAAAAAGAAGAAAGACAGCGAACGGGTTAGGAGACAATCGGAGCAAAATAACAAAGGAAGTGCTATTTATTTTCTGATAGTGGCTATCGAGACGAATCTAGTGATGTGTAACAGTAAGGTCTATGAAGGTCAACGAAGGTCAAAAAAGTAGCATGAACGTCCATTTACAGAAGGTGTTCGAAGTGATGACCATTGGTATCAATGCAGTGCTCCAATCTTCTTATCATGGATTGAGTGGTATTCCTTATCACTTCGGCACTTATCGAAGCACATGTATATCGTGCAAATAATAAATATTCGCCTAATACGGCGTACCCATCTAACGTGCCATTGACATGTAAACACCATTCGACGGTTTCGCAACACAACACTAATAGCAACGTTAAGCCTATTATCGTCGAATCAACCGAATGTGTATCATGTATTCCTTCGAAGAACAAGTTGATATACTTCTCATTTACAGAGAATACCAACGAAATTCAGTGGACAGCTAGAGACTTATACGCTTAAAGATACCCTCAACGTACTCACCCTACAAGTCGTACATTTAAATTTGTGTATGATAAATTGAAAACAATTGGCTCTTTAAGACATCGGAAACATATCAGGCAAAGGGAAGCTACTAACGAGGAAACGGAAATTGGTACTCTTGCCCACTGTGGTTCGAGATCCTTGTGTTAGTTGGAGTCAGATAGAAGGTAAGCTGGCATGAGCCAGAAAAGTGTTGTTCGTGTTCTGCATCGCCAAAAATATCATCCTTACCATATCAGTCTCCGCGAAGAATTTACTGTTACGGACTGTATGCGTCGCATTGAACTTTAGCGGTGAGCTCAACTTCAGGTTCAGAAGGATGATACATTTATTCATTTGATTTTATTTATTGACTAGGCTACATTCACTAACCATGGAAATGTTAATTTGTATAACACGCATTACTGAGCAACTGAAAATCCATGTTGGCTGCGGCAAGCTGCACACCAAAAACCATTGTCGGTGAATGTATGGTGTGGGACTCTGGAGTACAGAATTATAGGCTCCTATTTCATCGAAGGAAGTCTTAATGGTAGGAAGTATCCCAAATTCCTGCAAGAAACATTAGGTCTGTTATTGGAAGAATTACCTTTAGGAACAAGGAACAGAATGTAGTATCAACAAGATAAGTGTCCGGCACATTTTTCGCTAATAGCTGGAAATGAATTGCAGAGACAATTCCCAAATAGTTGGACTGGACGCGGAGGAGATGTGTCGTGGGTGGCTCGTTCGCCAGACTTGACGCCTCTGGATTTTTCTGTGGGGATTTTTGTACTTTCAACATTGCAGCCCAGTCAGCAATCGTGATAATCTAATATATAAGAAACTATCAGCCTCGATTGCGGTAATGAAACCAACCTTTACCTAGATTTCAGCCCAAATAAGTGAGCCTTCCTCAGAAGATATATCTGAATCTATAATTTTTCTAAGAGGGCATGGTCTAGACGATGAGCAAACATTTAAGCTCTGGCGTCCATGGAGACGAGGCGCACGCCAGAGCTGAAGTCAAGTCTAAGTGTTAACTTAGTACGTATGTGCCGCATTTTTAAAATGTGACTACACCTATTCAGGCTGTTTTAGTTTTATTTCTAGACCATGCCCTCTTAGACAAAGTATAGATTCAGGTATATCTTCTGAAGAAGGCTCAATTATTTAGGCTGAAACCTAGGTAAAGGTCGGTTTCATTACCGCGATCGGGGCTGATAGTTTCTTAAACGACATTGTTTATAAAGACAGTCCAACTACACCTGAAGATATGCGACAGAGAATTGTCAGATCATGTGGTTTGATAAGTGCAGAAGTGATAAGGAATACCATTCAGTCCATGATAAGAAGATTGCAGCACTGCATTGATACCAATGGTCATCACTTCGAACACCTTCTGTAAGTGGGCGTTCATGCCAGCTTTGTGACGTTCGTCGACCTTCAACGACTTTACTGTTACACATCATTGGATTCGTCTCGATAGCTACTATCAGAAAATAAATACCAAACTATAGCATCTCATTTAAAAAAACAGAGTTGACCTTCATACTTCTGAAGCGCCCCCAGCTAGCACCAAAAAAACAACGTCATATTAGGGCCCCATTTTCCTATGCAACTTCTTAGTGGCAGTAGTTAGTGACACACCCTGTAGAACCAAGTTCTTGAAAAATTTACTCATGACAGTATTTAATTGAGTCTAAAACAACTTCAGTAAATTACTCTTCCGCGTGATGTTGCATCATATCTGAAATCCATGTACGACACTTCATTTTAATGGCATTAGTAACTCGAGAGAACATGTACAGATATTTAAAAATGTACAGCTTCTGGGAAGCACAAAAGAATAAAAGTTTGGGGTGGGGGGGGGGGGGTTTCCTTAGGCATTTCATAAGAGAAAAATAATTTCTCGACACGCTAGTACTTCAAATCAGACATAACAATTTGAGATTCTATTTCTATGACATGCATGTAAAATATCAGCTCATTTTTAAAACCTCGATATTTTGACATAAAATGTATGTAAAGGAACATCTACATTTCAGATCCTTCACATAACTTCCTTTTTCTCAAAATAAAAATATAAATAATATTTCTGCTGGCTTTTTACATGATTAATTTCACAATATCTGCACTGTAATATTACATTATTTCTTACGCTTAGCAAACTACTAAACTGAACAGAATTTCGTTGCTCCTCTTCTCAGTTCATATGTTGCCATGTTGTTTATTGCAACTGTGAAGCGTATGACTTCTGATTAATCCTGCATAAATCAAACTCTGTCTTGCTTAGGACAGCTTCCTTCCATATTGTAAAGCTGCGGTACTGTACTCTGTCAGCTATGATGCAACAGTTACCAGTAACGCTCTCAACTGTTTCTATTTTCTAGTTATGTTTTTGGTCTTGTGTATGCATCTTCTGACAAGCCCAGGACACACACCAACACAGCTTTAATTTGCTCTGTTGTACTTTATGGTTCAATCTAACAATACATTTTCACTGAATATTGATGCATGTTTTGAAATCTTAGTTCCATGGAAAGGATTTTCCTTTAAACACAGATTCTAACATTTGGCTATAGTGAAGGAAAAAAGCTAGAAAAGAAGCCAAATTATTGTGAAAAAAGCTATACTTCTGAACTGCAACTAAATCACTCATTTGCCAGCTAAATGGGGTGAAAAAGAAGCCAGAGTTAGGTGTCAAAAAAGGTGATTTGGCGCAACTGGGCAGCACTGCATAGGGTAGCCATGTCTTGTCCCCCTCCCATCCAGCACCTGACTGGAGACAGTTAATGTGCTCCGATGAGTCGCCATTTTGCCTCTTTCTCAAATGATGAAATGAAATGAAATGTCGTGTGACTAGGGCCTTCCGTCGGGTAGACCGCTCGTCTGGTGCAAGTCTTTCGATTTGACGCCACTTCAGCGACCTGCGCGTCGATGGGGATGAAATGATGATGATTAGGACAACACAACACCCAGTCCCTGAGTGGAGAAAATCTCAGACCCAGCCGGGAATCGAACCCGAGCCCTTTGGATTGACAGTCTGTCGCGCTGACCACTCAGCTACCGGGGCGGACTCTCAAATGATGAAAGCTCAAGAGCGCAACGATATCTGACTGAGACGTTTAAACCACAGTGTGTGGAGGGTGCAGTAGAGGCATGATGTAATTCTGTAATTCTATAGTGGTGACTTCCGTACCATTAAAAACGGTCTGTTATTTTGAGCATCTTCTTTAATAATTTTATCTCTCCCTGAATTATTACCGCTAGAAAAGGTTTTCTGTTAGATACATTTGTTGTCGACCACATGGCAATGCCTGGAGGATGATTTTGTGCTGGACAAGTGATATTATATTATTTTCTGTTGAGGAAATCCGAAGCCTCAGTTCTTTTCATGTACTGAGTCCCATATTGTTCAAATTGCTCTGAGCACTATGGGACTCAACTGTTGTGATCATCAGTCCCCTAGAACTGAGAACTACTTAAACCTAACTAACTTAAGGACATCACACACATCCATGCCCGAGGCAGGATTCGAACCTGCGACCGTAGCGGTCGCGCGGTTCCAGACTGTAGCGCCTAGAACCGCTCGGCCACAACGGCCGGCTCCGAGCCCCACTCCAGGTCCGTGCATGAGATGAGAACATGGCGACATGGCCACGACTTGGAGGAATCCCATTCTTTCTTTCTGTGGCTGGTGGGCGAAAATTTGTTGGCATTTGTTTACGCCTAGATGGCAGAAAAGTGTTAACAAGAAAAGCCAGCCGCCCACCGTTTTTAAAACTGCAGCCTCAGATTGGCTCTTTAAAATCCCACTTATATATCTCTGAACTTCCTGGAACCTTTCGTTCGTCGGATAGAGGCTAGAAGCAACCCCCGCCCGCGCTTCTTCAACAGCCCTGGGTGGATCAGCAACCCACACTCTTCTAACAGACTCTACGGATTGGCCAGTTACCGCCCCTCCGTAAACAACTGACCCGGAACTCGACGTCTGGGGAGGGTGGTGAAATGTTTTGTTCAGAAGCACTCAGCCGAAGAGTATACACGTACCTGATAGAAATTGGTGTTAGCTGTTAACTCGGTTTGAGTTAGGTTGCTTCAAACCTGTTAGTATCAGTACTCTCAGGTGGAGGGAGTAATTTTTTCAACTTGTTTTAGTTTGCATGTGAAGACTAAAGCCGTTCGAATGGATCTTATAATCATGATCTCGAGTTTAAGCTGCATGGTTGCTGTGAAACCAGTGACTTATTTTGTAGACGTTCTTTCTCATAATCCTCAGATGTATATAAGTGGCCATAGTACCAATTCCATTTGCTTTAAAATTTGTGCAGAGTTCTATGATTGTTCTTGGCATGGTATTGGATGCCATGTAGTCGCTGACCACTTTAATTTTCACTGTACCCTATGTGGTTGGAAAGATCTGAGGCCTATGAGTCAACTGAAGCACATCAATGGAAGATCATGACACAGAGCGAATGACCACATTGTTTGAAATGTTTTTACAAGAGTATGACAGTTTCAATAAGTGCCACCTACTGTCGCAAATTTTATTTCCGCTTCATATTGTTTCCTTTTCTAGTGATAAGTGTACTTTAAAATATTTATTAACCATGGAATAAAGTAAATTATCTGTGAAGCTCTGGAATTTATTATAGTCTGTGATAACGACCTGTCCACTCTTGGCCAGCCGCGGTGGCCGTGCGGTTCTAGGCACTCCAGTCCGGAGCCGCGCTGCTGCTACGGTTGCAGGTTCGAATCCTGCCTCGGGCATGGGTGTGTGTGATGTCCTTAGGTTAGTTAGGTTTATATAGTTCTCAGTTCTAGGGGACTGATGATCACAACAGTTGAGTCCCATAGTGCTCAGAGCCATTTGAACCAGTTTTGTCCACTCTTGTTAACTACTATGTCTTTGGAATCCTCATGTTATTGCATGACCATAGATTTAACCTAACAGAGGCTTTTCGTGCTGAATTCCCATGCTGAATTAATGAGATCCATCCCTCTATTTCTATGTAAGGGACTGATGTAAGTAAGTTTGTCTATGCCTCTGCCTGTGTCCTCTACAATAGCAAACTTTGTAGTAAACAGTTTTCTGAATGCAGTAAGCTTGTCATTTAACTTTGTCCCATATGCTTTCCATCGGGAGATTTGAGCTATGGTCCTAAAAACTATCTACTCTTTCCCGCACATTTAAAAGTGGAATTCCCATTGCAATCTTAATGTTAGCGCTCTTGCTTTTAATTTCACCGAAATTTCTTATGAGTTTTCTATATGCTGAGTGAGTCCAACCGACAGTCATTTCTTTTTCGATTTCTTCACATTCTTCATGCAGCCATTTCAACTTGGCTTACCTGCAATTCCTATTTATTTCATTCGTGAGTGACATGTATTTCTGTATTGCTGAAATTCCCTCCACGTTTTTGAACAGCCTTCTTCCGTCGATAATCAGAAGTGTATCTTGTGTTTCCCATGGTTTCTCGGCAGTTACCTTCTTAGTACCTGTTTTGTACATAGTTCCGCGTAGTCAGAGTGTACACAACTTTTCCAATAGAGGGCGCCCGGCTAAGCACAACAGCGCAGGCGCAGCGCTCGTCCGTCTCCGCACTACGAGATGGCGCTGTCTTAGAGACGGACCAAATTCTGCTTCTGCCGATCCGCGTATTAATATGTAACGCTGCCAATGACATTGCTGCTAACGTAGAACCTTTTCTCCTCGTGGATCACACTCGCGCAGTGATATCTGAACGCGCGAGGTATTATAACGAGTGTACAGATCTCCGATTAGTCAGTCTGCATTTGTCTGCACCAGTCTGTACCAGTCTGCATTAGTCTGCATTTGTTTGCATTAGTCTGTACCAGTCTATAGTCAAGTTTCAGTCTGCACCTAATAAGATTACCATATTCCTGTACATAGCCATGAAGAGAAATGTATAGACACTTTGTCAAGTATCAGAGATATGTGAGAATAAGATTAACGTACCAAGACCAAAGGAACGTCAGATTGTCAATTGTAAATAGCATCCAGAATCAAGTTAAGTAAGGTTTATTATTGTTATTATGTTAATAAATGTGTGTGATAATTAATCAAGTTCCGTTTAAAGTTGGTCACCGTCAATCTGCTACTCTAAGAGTGCAAGTCAAATAATCTGATGGTGTGTGTACCGAAGGTCTTACATTACGCACACCACAGTACCTCAGTTTTTCTCATCGACTTCTGTGTTTGCTCTTTTTAGAGATGTCTATTCCGATTCAACCCAACGCCTACTGAGGTATTCATTATTGCTTTATCTATAGCCTCAGAAAACTTCAAGTGTAGCTCTTCAGTCCTTAGTACTTTCGTGTCGCACAGTTTTGCTCACTGAGCCTTTCTAACTAGCCTCTTGTTTATACAGGGTTCTTAAGTGCCCGAGCACATTTTTCTGTAAGTGTATGTCGGAGCCGTTCGTCAGCTTGCCTCTGCAGGAATCACCCCCGTGTTCGCAGCTCTCCAGCAAGTCGCTGCCGCTACCATCCCACCTCGTTCGCTTCTGTTCGCTCTGAGAAAGTGGGCCGGAGACGCTGCACCCTGCCCTCTTCCGCTCTGGACCCTCGTCGTGCCGCTTCCTCCCGGGCGGCACTCAACCTGCCCGACCTTCTGCACAGTAGTTGGGAACACGATGGCGGCGGTGGCCGCGCAACAAAAGAAGTGCGAGGCGATTCAAGAATACCGCGGCGCCGCGCGGCAACGCCGACAGGGGATCCGACGGCGTCGTAGAGGTTGCTGCAGAGCTCCGCTCGTGGAGGGAAACTTTGAGGCCGCGCAGTCGGCAGCTCTTGTACAGACGGAGAGCATCCGGGGCTGTCGAGATCCTCGTTGCTCTCGGCGCCCTGCGTTCTATTCAGAGACTTGTGCGGCGGTGGGTAACGAACGTCGCGGCCAAACAGGAGAGGACTCCTGGAACGTCATAGCCCTGGCTATATTCTACGAGGCACTGTGAGGAGCGTAGAGAACGGTACGAGTTGTCCCCGTACATAGACAGGAGAGGCGTCCCTGCCTGTGGTATCGAAAGAAAACTATCCATACTGTGCTCTCGAGTAGCATCGTAAGAAAAGAATCGTACTCATAAAAGTGTCGAAGGAAAACCTCGATACCTTAGTTAAGAATCATAATTTTCCATTACAGTTTGAACGGAATGAATCAAGTATTAAAGTTAGAAACTGAGTACACGTATTGTCGCAGTGGAACACACGGCTCACAAATATTCATTTCACGACGAAAGCACTTAGTGGCTTCCAGTAAACTTTACACATAATTTCGAACCTATTAGAAACTTTTTCTCACTGACACCCCACTCAAAGTACTGCAAGAGAAAATGTTCCTCGCTTTCTACATCTGAAGAGGTGACACGCAAAGGAAGGGATGGCCACAATTCAAAAAAAAGAAAAGAAAGAGAGAGATGATATGGAACAGTTGAGGCGTAGCCCCGTTTAACGATCCTGCCTTGGAGGCGGTTAAGTGGGAAATGTGTCTCAGAGCTGGAGAGTGAAAGATGGTGACGCGGGACAGGACGCGCACGTAGTTTATGTATCAGCCAATAGAGGACAGTATTAGATAGGGGGACTGTGATCTTAGTTTCGATTGTGCCCACTAGAGTGCAGTAAAGTAATAGAATGTTCTTCATAAACTGTTCTAGTATCTTCATAAAGTGTTATTAGGTCTTTTGTGTATGTAAAATGTTACAAATGTGTTTTAGCAGTATGAATGATGCGTGAATGTGGTTTAAGGTTATATGAAATAATTGTTTATCGAGTTATGTAGTGGGATTTAGTGTGGGAACATTTCGAAGAAGTATGGATATGGACAAAGGGAATTTTTGTAGAATAGATTTGTAAAGAGAAAGTTAATTCAGGTATAAATAACAATAGTAAATAACTTAATGCATAAACAAAACTTCAACATATTAGATAATTACGTAGGTAAAAAGTGCAGTCGTGAGGTTTACTATTTTCCGATTGATTGTTGTTTTGCTATTGGCTATTGAGTAAACTGACCGATGGCAAAGCAATATTCTTCGCGCGCCTTTCTCTGCTGGTAGAGAAGACTTAGAGTATTCTAGGGGGGAGTCGAAGCTTAGCCATGAAACAGATCGGACGTGTGTAGAAGTAGTTCCGATGGAACGATAAGTTGCCGGATCTAGCAGTGTTTCATACATCAAAAGTGTTGGAAAGTGACGGCATAATTATTACGATGTGTGTGTAGAAATTTCGGAATTTTTAAGTGAATTTTGTGGCGAGAAAAGACATATATTCCGCGTAGCGTATTGAGCAGGTCGGTGGCTAAAAACTGTGACTGCATTTGGTACCGACAGACTTAGTACTTGGCGAGCATTATCAATCAAAAACTATCAGTATTTTTGTAGCTATTACGTTTTCGGGAAATGCAACACCATAAACTTGCTAACGTGAGTGAAAGGGATTATGAGTGACTGTGTTAAGACTAGCCCGGGCTTGGCAGTGATACTTGTTCACCTAAGTTTCAGAATATATTAATTGAGGACAAAATTTCCAACCTTTCATTTCGTGTTTCTCCCGAAACGTAGATTAGTGACTTTAATTGCAGCCTGGTTCACGTCGAAGTACAGTAGGTTTCACTCGGCTTTCCTACCGATGATCTGCTGAGACAATGTTCACAGGCAGGTGCAGGTCCGTCGTAAAGGGACGGGAAGAAACGCGCTGCCGCACAGTACATATAGGATAAGCAGACTGTAAATACCTCACGCAATTTTAGTGAAATCGAACACGTGCCATGTTACAAGCCCGCGAAAATATATGGTTCAGAGCAAACACGTGCATTTCGTGCAAAGAAGAACTACTCCATTATGGCCAATACGAGGCGCTGATTCCAGTCACGTGATTTCCATTCCAGCCACGTCCAGACGTTCCCGCGCAGAGCTGCTATTAACATCATTTTGTGCTTCTGTGCTCCCTCGTAATAATATTGCAGAATACTCAGTGACAGCCGCTGAGGCATTCCATTGGTGATGCCAAATAAAAACTTAGTTTGATAGCATCTAACGTATTACGGAATTCTGTCGATAATTCATATGTTTCAGAAGCTATTATATCAAACAAAACATATAGAGAAATAGAAATGAACACTTATTACAGCAATGCCCTTCTTTTGCAGAATATGGCCGAGAGCACCAACCCCGGTCAAAAAGCATGATAACCAAGGTCCCGCAATCATGGTTAAAAGTAAATCGTGTTTAAAATGTTTCTACAGTGCACCAACGAAATCGTTGGTAGGCAAACCATCGTCAGCCAACCGTGCATTTGACTGCTGTAAACTCTGTACATTGCAATGGAACGCGCCCTGGCGAGGCAAAGATGTTACTAAACATGAAATTGCACAGATAATCGCTAGTGACTTACTTCCTTATCACATTCTCTCTTTGATGTGTTTTCCGTCGACAAGCAGAAGTGTGTATAAGTACCTCGGTACCTAAATCGTGCACAGAGCCGGACCATCGAGCGACAATATCTCTTATTAACAAATTGTGATCACTAATGGTTTGACAGGAAAAATATGATTCCTACTGCGGAAAAGTTCCACATTATATCCTCCAGTAGACTGAATTCTTATATGGGTAAAATCCAATGCACAAAGAACACCAGGAAATCGGTCCAATTGATTTACACCATACATCACAGAGCGCACTTCTTCTCTTGTGAGAAATTTTATAAAGCGAGGAGACATTGATGCTATGATCGCTGACGATTTGTTGTGCTGTTGTTCGATGTATATTAGTATTGTCCCCAACAAGAATGTTGAATACACCTGTTGCATGTGCCCTTAAAATAATCAAAACTCTGTTCATCAGCGAAATAGGGTTATTCCGATCAGTAGGAGATTCTAACCTATCATTAATTCGGTTTAATAACCACCAAACTGTTTCTTTTGACAGACGAAATCTCGCTTCCAACTTCCTGTCATCATAATCTTCAAAAGGGTGTCCCTTTTCCACGATCACTCCAACACGGTTTCGGCCACGATTTAAATGGTCAAGGTATAACAATTCTTCCTCAATGCCATCCATAACATCAAAACGCGCCGGCATCTTAATAGCGTATGCTTCTAACACCGCGGTTATATCGAGAAAACCGGGAAAGAGCTCCGGTTAAATATAACCGCGGTCGATTCCCTCGTTTAACTTAGATCGATGTTGGTGCGCCAGAATTTTGCGTTGAGCAGGATTATGTATCTACTTAACCGCGGTTAGCTGTTAATCGAGGACCACTACTGTCGCAGGTTCGAATCCTGCCTCGGGTATGGATGTGTGTGCTGCCCTTAGGTTAGTTAGGTTTAAGTAGTTCTAAGTTCTAGGAGACTGATGACCTCAGATGTTTAGTCCCTTAGTGCTCAGAGCCGTTTGAACCATTTGTTAATCGAGATTGGTGCACTCGGCCATAAGAGATTGATTTATTCCTGGAGAACATGATAGCAAGTGATTGTATAAGAAAGAGAGAGAAGTTGCTTTAGCTATCTTCTTCGCATGTCTGCTTGAGATATAAAACGTAATACTAACTCCGAAAATCTCTCTCGCACACATAAATGCCGCTCGCAAACACGTATCAGCAGCATAATTCTTCAATCTTCACAGGGTCTGTTCGGTCACTTTTACGTGGCAGTCGAAAGCATGGCGTGTTTCGATGCATAGTTGCTTAAGACCCCGGTGGAAGTCGTTGCTGAACTACCACGCAACGATAGCGCCAACCGCAGCTAACAATTGCGCTCTAGCCGTTACCAAATGATTTATGTGATCCGCTTTGCTTTGACTTGTGCTTGCTGGTTGTTTCCTTTTCTTATTTTGAAACGAGTGCAGAGAGCAATCTTGCCCTGTCACAGGATTATAATATGACTCTCGCAACACCAGATGGAATCAGCGACCCATATGTACATTATTACATCGGTTCTGCTTTCCCAGAAGCACATAACACTGACGAGGCTGCAGCCCTGGAAGAGGTAAGCATCGCTTGTCCCCCGACTCTGCTCTTCTCCTCTCGACAGCCAGAACTACTCACTTGTTTTATGTTCGCGGGCGACTGCCAGAAAAGTGTCCGCTAAAACACGAGTGTCAGTACGAGAAATAATAGAGCATGTATAAATCGTTCGAATCTGGATTTTGCGAAGCAATTTAATCAAATTACCAACACTTAAAACTAAAAGCATTGTACTCAGCAAAAGCAGCAACCCCATGACTTTGGGACGACAGCTTCAAAGTAATTAGTAGGAACATTATTGTAAATCGATTCGTCGCTCCTTCTTGTTGGCAAATAAACCTGTCATCTCAGATTAAAATGTTCAATTTTACTCACGAATGAGTTTCCACAGCATAGCATCCCTAAGACACTGAGTCATTCTTCTTTCATGGTGTTTCGTAGGAACGTTTTAATTCTCTTGAGCATTGAAAAGCACCGCTCAGCTTCTGACGTCGAGATAGGCTTGCGGAGTATGGATGTAGATGTGGATGATTAGTAGTTCCAAAAACTTGAACAGTCTCGTCAAATGTGTCACGAAGTTCATTGTCCAGAATCTGCTAAAGAAACGGAACTGCTCCAGGATCTGCTCTCAACTTAGGCATAGAATAGAAGACTTGAAGCTCACCCCCCAAATTTCTTTTTTCCAGAAATGTATATGTGTCTTTAATTTCAAGGTAATTCTCTGGAAAATCTGTAATATATTTGTCAAACTGATTTACATCAAATAAGTTGGCTGCAATGAGGTGTCCAGTGAACTGAAAATCTAAATTTTATTTCAGGAAGGACGGCATCACACACTTCCAAAGCATCTGTTTTTTTATGCACATTAAGAATACGTGGCTTCTTGGCGTTTCGTTATTTTAGAAACTAATCTCGTTAACGGTGGAGTCAATGTCGTCTCTGATGATTTGTATTATCACTTCAAAGTTCTGGTTGTCTTGCATTGTTAGTTCGGTCATCTTCTTCTGAGGCTGATTAAAAAGTACGTCTTCATGAGGCATTATCTTATAGAAAAATGATAGCCAGAAAATGTATCCGTTGTCTTGCAGTCTTTGTTTGTACGAACCAGCGTTTTCCATAGTAGAAGATAATGCTCGCTCTCACTTGTTCCAGTGACTTTCATAACAGTAATAAGATTTTTCCCTGTTTTCAAAAACATCTTTTACTACTCGCGAATGGTAATTCCATTTCGTCACACACACGGGGCAAGCTTCTTTCAGTAATGCTATGTAATACTTTTGATCTTTGTGGCGAATTAGGAAAGAAAGAAGAATTACCTGAAAGTTGCTGAAAAAAGATGCGGGCTTTGCGATTAACAGAGGCTGCTGTAGGTATAAAGTTGAACTGATGCGCATAACAATGGATGTAGTTTGCATTTGGATATTTGTCTTTAATTAATTTCTGAACCCCGTTCCGAGTTGCCGCACATAACGTTTGTACCATCGGAACTCTGAGCTATTAGTTTTGCTCAATCATCGCCAAACAATGGTTCAAAAATGGCTCTGAGCACTATGGAACTTAACATCTATGGTCATCAGTCCCCTAGAACTTAGAACTACTTAAACCTAACTAACCTAAGGACATCACACAACACCCAGTCATCACGCGACAGAGAAAATCCCTGACCCCGCCGGGAATCGAACCCGATCAATGGTTCAATTTCCTCCAGAATACTCTCAGCTACAGTATGACCATTCTGACTTTCCGGATTAACAAAGTTCCAAAATTTTTCAACAGGTTTTCCCTCAACAACATAACGCAAAACAATAACCAGTTTAAATTCGCAAGACACGTCTGTGCTTTCATCCGCAATTACTGCAACATAATCGGCGCGTTTTATTTCTTTACGAACTTCATCGTGCTACACTTCCAATATGCGTTGCAGTAGTTCTGTCTGCCTTTAAACTCTGACGCTTGAATGAGATGAACTGGAAGATCTGTATCCAGTTCCGTGCTGAACTGAATTAGCTCGCGAAAAACCCTCTTATTTTGAGAGGCATCAGATTCATTGTGTCTCCTGAGAGCCAGTTCCAAAGCACCACAGAACCGAATACAGTTTACAATTAAATTCAATATATATCTAATCTTTTCTACACGTTTGTTGTGGCTCTCAATTACTTCTCTATATTGCAAATCTAATTTCTGCTGAATGTTGGTTTTGCCTAGAACTGAAAGACTAAGCACATTATTCATGCGTCGCTTTGACATTTCATGTACTTTCAATTTAGACCATATATGCCTAATATCAGCTGTTCCGGTCTTACACTAATGAACATCTCCCCCCAAATAACACACAATGAAAACAAAAACACCGTTGCTTTCTTCACAACCACAAATCCCTTTCTTCTTTTGGTAAATTTCTGAATTGAACTTATGGCGTCGACTTTTTGTTTGCTGCTACAGATTCAGATTCGGGAGTGGCCAACCTAGTTTTTTTTTATCTGAGAGTTCTGTCGCTACATGGCGTTTTTAATAACTCATTTACTTTGTTCATGTTTGCTATTTTCATAGTCAACTGAATTTTCCCTTACAGATAACACTGTGCAGACAGCTATGTATGATCAATTCATGACCTCACAATAACTACAACGCGTTTGTACAAAACTATATTACACGAACGTAATGAGTATAAACAGAAATACTACACCTTTGTTTGGAAATCAGATGCTCAACATATAATGAATATGTTAGTTTTTTTGTTCTGTAGCAATAGCCCTGCTGCTGTGAGTTTACCAACATTGAAATAATACCTCTTAGTTCCAAAATCTAAGGGCATAAAAATTTCAAATTATTTGTAGCTATTTATAATGATATTTAAGTGTATTATTTCTGTATTCGACTTAATGAAGCATTAATTAGCGTTTCGGAATGTATTAGCATTTACTTGCACAAAGATTATAAAACTTGATTACAAGAAATTCGATTTAATGAAGCATTAATTAGCGTTTCGGAATGTATTAGCATTAACTTGCAGAAAGATTATAAAAATTGATTCCAAGAAACCTGCACCCGGATGTGATCTAACATGATCGCTACATGGCAGATCGTGCTTCTACAGGCCCTAGAGAGCCTCTATATAGGCTCTATATATAGGTCCTGCCCTTTACTGCCCTCTGGCGGAAGGATCGTAAAGCTCTCAGCCAGACTAGCTGTGGCTCTGCCTCCACCATAAGAAGCGTGTAGGAACCAAGGGTCGACTCAGAGCCAAGGCACGCTCCCGACTCCGCCTCCTCGAGCACCTTTCTGGCCGCATGGGACCCCTCCACCGTCCTACACACCTATAAATCCCTCATCCGCCCCATCCTCTGCTATGCCCATCCCGCCCGGATCGCCGCCCCTCCTACCTTCTACAAATTCCTTCAAATCCTGAAACACCACTGCGCGACCGCAATGGTCGCAGGTTTGAATCCTGCCTCGGGCATGGACGTGTGCGATATCCTTAGGTTGGTTAGGTTTAAGTAGTTCTAAGTTCTAGGGGAATGATGACCTCAGAAGTTAAGTCCCATAGTGCTCAGACCCATTTGAGCCAAGTGAATCTGGAACACCAAGTGCTCCGCCTCGCCTAACGCATCCGCCTCCCTTCCCCCACACAGATCCTCTATGACTTAATTTCGTTCCCACACCTCCTCCTTTTCCTTGAACAGATACGGATCCTTTATACCTCAAGCAACCTTAATCCCCCTCACCTGCTTGTCTCTCCCATCCTTTCCCAACCCCGTCCACTGCCATGCCTGTACTCCCACATCCCTCCCGCTCTCCATCTCTCCACACTCCATACCCTCGCCCAAGGTGGCTTCCGCCAACTCCCCCTCCCTGATGATGCCCTCGTCCCCTCCATCTATCCCTGCTACCAACTTTGATCTCCACTTCGTCTCCCTGTGTTTTTCCTCCAGGACATCCTCTTTCCCTTCTCTCCTTCCTCTCTTCCTCCCTCCCTCCCCCCTCCCCCACGCTTCCACAACACCCCTCCCCTCTCCCCTCCCCCTCCCCTCTCCCACTGGTATCATCAACACCCTCCCCCTCTCCCTCCTACCAGCACCTCTTCCCTTTGGCAGGTCCCCGAACAGTGTATCTTCAAGTGCAAGAGATCATCGCCAGTGCTCGTGTGTGTCATCGCGTCTGTGCTTCAGTGTCTCTCCGTTTGTGCTCCTTTCTTCACGTGTGTAAACTCCTTCTTCCCCGTTATGTTTAGTGACGAACGTTTTTTATCCAAACAGTGCGCCCTTGAACGGCTTCATATATTTTACTACGTCTGTCTCTCTTTTTTGTCCACCATTTTTGTTTGTTTTTCTGTCTTTCCGTTTCCTGTGTGTGATCACTGTGGCCGAAGAGCGGCATACATAGGCCGCTGCCGGCCTACCTTTATTGTAAAGGTATTAAAATAACAAAAACGGAAAAAAGGGCCAAGCCTTTCACATAGCGCTTACGAGGACAGACTGTGCCAGTCTGCAGTTGGCTCCAAGCTTCAGAAAACTGCCGCGGGAACGAGCGCGGCGAAACGCGCCATTTCAAATCAGGAAATACGTACTGCGAAACAACAGTTCGCATAGATTTCTCTTTCTTTCTTTTTTATACAATTAGTGCCATGGCACAGCGGCACTACCTCAGAAGCCGCCTCTGATAGTACTGATGTTAACAGTTATTATTACGAGGACACTGTTACCTTCCTGCTTACTGCATTTTCCGTAGAGTAGAGAAACTTCTGCGAAAAAGGTCAACAGTTGTAACAAAACAAGGATATAATGCGATCTACCGTCAGTGGGTGAAATAAGAAACCTCTCTGAAGATTGAAAAGTGATAGATGTGAAATGCCCATCTAAAGGGCTACATAAGTGAAATCAAACGAATTTTCACGTAAATATACGAAGCTATGGGAAACACTTACACTCCTGGAAATTGAAATAAGAACACCGTGAATTCATTGTCCCAGGAAGGGGAAACTTTATTGACACATTCCTGGGGTCAGATACATCACATGAGCACACTGACAGAACCACAGGCACATAGACATAGGCAACAGAGCATGCACAATGTCGGCACTAGTACAGTGTATATCCACCTTTCGCAGCAATGCAGGCTGCTATTCTCCCCTGGAGACGATCGTAGACATGCTGGATGTAGTCCTGTATAACGAATTGCCATGCCATTTCCACCTGGCGCCTCAGTTGGACCAGTGTTCGTGCTGGACGTGCAGACCGCGTGAGACGACGCTTCATCCAGTCCCAAACATGCTCAATGGGGGACAGATCCGGAGATCTTGCTGGCCAGGGTAGTTGACTTACACCTTCTAGAGCACGTTGGGTAGCACGGGATACATGCGGACGTGCATTGTCCTGTTGGAACAGCAAGTTCACTTGCCGGTCTAGGAATGGTAGAACGATGGGTTCGATGACGGTTTGGATGTACCGTGCACTATTCAGTGTCCCCTCGACGATCACCAGAGGTGTACGGACAGTGTAGGAGATCGCTCCCCACACCATGATGCCGGGTGTTGGCCCTGTGTGCCTCGGTCGTATCCAGTCCTGATTGTGGCGCTTACCTGCACGGCGCCAAACACGCATACGAGCATCACTGGCACCAAGGCAGAAGCGATTCTCATCGCTGAAGACGACACGTCTCCATTCGTCCCTCCATTCACGCCTGTCGCGACATCACTGGAGGCGGGCTGCACGATGTTGGGGCGTGAGCGGAAGACGGCCTAACGATGTGCGGGACCGTAGCCCAGCTTCATGGAGACGGTTGCGAATGGTCCTCGCCGATACCCCAGGAGCAAGAGTGTCCCTAATTTGCTGGGAAGTGGCGGTGCGGTCCCCTACGGCACTGCGCAGGATCCTACGGTCTTGGCGTGCATCTGTGCGTCGCTGCGGTCCGGTCCCAGGTCGACGGGCACGTGCACCTTCCGCCGACCACTGGCGACAACATCGATGTACTGTGGAGACCTCACGCCCCACGTGTTGAGCAATTCGGCGGTACGTCCACCCGGCCTCTCGCATGCCCACTATACGCCCTCGCTCAAAGTCCGTCAACTGCACATACGGTTCACGTCCACGCTGTCGCGGCATGCTACCAGTGTTAAAGACTGCGATGGAGCTCCGTATGCCACGGCAAAGTGGCTGACACTGACGGCGGCGGTGCACAAATGCTGCGCAGCTAGCGCCATTCGACGGTCAACACCGCGGTTCCTGGTGTGTCCGCTGTGCCGTACGTGTGATCATTGCTTGTACAGCCCTCTCGCAGTGTCCTGAGCAAGTGTGGTGGGTCTGACACACCGGTGTCAATGTGTTCTTTTTTCCATTTCCAGGAGTGTATATTGATGTGGAGGCAACTGCATTCTAGAGGTCCTAGCAAGATGTGCAACAGTGGAAGTCTCTTCAGAAATGCTGATGGACCATTACGAAAATCTCCTCTTACCCACAGGCTGAAGAACTTCTAAACCACTCAACGTCAGATGGCAAGAAGAAAGATGTTGATGATTTATTGTAAACAACTTTCGGAGTACACTGGCAAAACGAAGAGTACTTAAGTTGGTATACATCTATCACTGAGGACATATCCATGTTGTTCATCGCAGAGGTTGAGGAAATTGCTTGTGATTGTTTATAAGATGCTTGTTGTTTATATGTTTAAATGTAACAGTTACCTCAAAGAACCGTCCTCATAACAGATAATGATATTGTTACGTCATTTCAGGGCTCATTCTGTGCTGGTGATCTGAAATTTTTTAAATAAATTTGAATCAATAGTAAAATCAGAACTTTCGGTAAAGTGCTGAATGTCAATGTTACAGATGCCAATGTATACCTTTTTCCTGGTATCACATAATAATTGTTTACAAATATGTAAAAGTATACAATAAGATGTAAGTTGTTTTCAAAAAACAAAACACATCCTTTTGAAAATCGTTCAATGCTGAACGTTTCCAAATGGTTCATGCAAATGAGAACATGTCCATATACAAATGTATTTTTAAAGGTTTATTTTCATTGTAGATTTAATTTACGGACATGAACAGCCTATTTGCACAAAAGTAAAGGTATGTGCATTGCTGTATGTTATTCTCATTCATATGTATGCCTGAAATAAGTTTTATGTTGGTTGTGAAAAACTGCTTTTAGCGGACATGTTCGTTTTTGCATGTCACTTCGTCATTTTTACTGCCCATGGAGTAAAACTTAAGCATCAAACGTGTCTGTTTAATTTATCACTTCTTTGGTGCTGACTCTATTTGCAACACAATTTGCAGGCGGTATTCACACATATGACTGAATTTAGCTGCAAAATTATATCCTAATGTTTTCGTTTTCCGTCGTTCCTTAGTTGCTGCAAGATTCATGGAGGTGTATTCTGTCTATGCAACTAAATGAAAGGCAGTTTGCTTTTTGCCGTATGCGTTTCGCTTCTTTTATTTGTGAAGAATCTTCAGTGGTTGCAAATAATGTTTCTTTTTGTACATATAATATATGTATTATGTAGTAGTCACAGTATGTTACTATGTTACATTTTGTCATGTTTTTCTCTTATTTTTCAGATTATAAACAACTTTTGTTGCACAAATATCGTGATGTTAATTTATCGTTTGACGTCAGTTACGATTTCCAGCGGTGTTAATTCATATTAGTCAACTGTAAATCTTAAGTATGGACTAATATGGACTAAGAACACGTGAAATCGGGTATGAACTAATATAGACTAACAACAGAGGAAATCGTAAATGGCTCCCAATTGCAGTTTAACGTCACGATATTTGTGCTACTAAACTTGTTTCTAATCTGAAAAACTAGAGAATAACATGACAAAAACTACCGTAGTAATGCATTGTAACAACTACATAATGCAATTATTGTAAGTATAAAAAAACATGTATTACAGGCGACTGAATATCCTTCACAAATAAAAGAAGTGAAACGATTATGGCAAAAATCAAACTACGTTTCATTTAGTTGCATAGACAGAACACACCTCCATGAAAATCATATCATTTTATGACACTTAATTCGAGATATATGATGTCATAAACATCGAGGTGCATGAAAAATTACTTCTTAAAATGTAGCTGTTTTATACATGGAAGTTCGATTCTTTAATGACTCAGATGTGGGGTACTGAGAGGTCCATAATAGAGATAGTCGATTTACGTAGACTTAAATAAAGTGAAACAAACTTTAAATCAAGCAATGTTTTTATCTTCAATACTGATCTCAGTTTTTAAAAATCTGGACCTTTAAATATGAAATTATAGAACAGATTATTAGAAAAGTGTGAACAGTACCCAAACTGCACTTTTTTTTCGGCCAGCACTCAAATGTTTTGTGTCTGCGGTCAACCTAAACATAAGCACGCAGTAGATATTTCTAACCAAGTGCCTATGTTGCATAAGCTCATGAGATCATTCAGATCTCGAAATTTAAAAAAGGTGTAATCTCTTAAGTAAAAGTATAACGATATTTTTTCAGTTGTTGGTGTCGTATCGTGTTTTGGCAGTTGTGAGGTGCTTTTTTTCATTTCGAGACAGGTTATTGCCCAGACTATCAATATACTGCCAAGCTTCATTTTTGGTAGACACCATTTTGTCTGTTAGCTCAGTAATTGTTGCACTGAGATTGTTCTAAACAACAACGCAAAAACAAGTAAGTCGAATCGTGAAACCTAGAGTATTCCAGGTGAACGAATTGCGAACGAAACCTTGCGAAGGATGGTGAAGCATCGCAAATGTTTTCCTGTACTAACTGCGTCGGTGGCAACGACATCGATATTTCAATTGTTTAAAGTGTTGAAACCTAGTCATGCGGCCAGAATTCTGGGTAAATAATAAAAAATCTAATAAATCAACATTAGGATCATTCGATAAGACACCTGCTATATATTACTGATATGGATACAAGTATCAATTGAAAAACATAGAGTAAACAAGTACCGGTATCGAGATGAAAATACTCGACACTAAGAAGAATCGATACTTCTTCCATGTTCCTAGGCACGAGTCGATTCCAGACTGATCGCTCGGTCTACTACTGAGGTAATGATTCATTTGTACTCTAAACCACTTTTAATCGGGTAAAATTAGATTTATGAGAAAGAATAACATTTAGTTCAGATTCAGAAAGTAAACTGAGCAGTGGCTGATATTGATCAGGATATCTCTTTAGTGAAACAGAACTTACACAAATCTTTGTAGATGACTGCACAACATAGTGAATTGCTTACTTTTAAGCAGTTCCCTTTCGGTTTTTGAATTTATCGGCAGCATATAAAATTTACCTAAAATTACTACTGACAGCACCTCACACTGAGAGATTTTCTTCTAAATTGAAAATAATAAAAACGTGTTTCCTCAGGCCGACGTTGTCGCCAGTAGCCACTAACCCATTTGTCTTTGACTGAACCCGATATCTGTGTTGAAATGAGAGACATCTTCAAGGACTTCGCGAAGCGTACAACTCGAAAAGTATATTTTTTGTGAATATGTCAGTTTTCAAATTCAATGATTTCTTTGCATCAGTTTTCTGACTGATTTTATGCGGCTCGTCTTGAATTCCTGTTTTGTGCCAACATCTTCATCTCAAAAAAGCACTTGCACTTTATGTCCCATAATTATTTGTTGGATATATTCCAATCTCTGACCTCCCCTACAGTTCTTACGCTCTACAGCTCCCTAAAGTGCCACGAAAGATATTCACCTATGTCTTAACAAATGTCCTATCAGCCTGTCCCCCATGCTTGTCAGTGTTTTCCAGATTCTCCTTTCCTCATCAACTGTGCGGAGAAGCTTCTCATTCCTTGCCTTATCAGTATTTTTTAATGAACTTTATAGATGCAAGGTTGTTAAGCGGTATCATTTTCCATCACAAATTCTTCTCACACAATCGACGTTTCACTCCTCCTCCAGAGAGTTTTTGTGTCCCCAATCAGCTGACCCCTCAGCTACCTGGCAACACAAGATACTAGAACATTCTGAAGAAGACCTCAGCAGAGGTCTCGAAACGTCGATGGCAACAGAAATATGTTTCATAGTTTTGTTGTTCCTCAAAGTAGTGACCCAGTATTGTATATAACCCGTTGCAGCGATGTGGACGTCATAGGATACGCTTAGCAGCGCCATTTATGTTGACATTTCGAGTGGAGCAAAAAAAAAAAATGGCTCTGAGGACTATGGGACTCAACTGCTGTGGTCGTCAGTCCCCTAGAACTTAGAACTACTTAAACCTAACTAACCTAAGGACATCACACACATCCATGCCCGAGGCAGGATTCGAAACTGCGATCGTAGCAGCAGCGCGGCTCCGGACTGGAGCGCCTGGAACCGCTCGACCAACGCGGCCGGCTCGAGTGGAGCATTCTATTGTCCAACGAATCTCTAACACTTCTGGGGCGAATGCCATTAAGTGCTTCTTTCGTCTTAAGAATCAAGTTGAAGCCAGAAGTGCATACATCAGGGGAGCGTGGAGCATGGTACAGTACTTTGCTGCCCCACTGAGCGAACAAATCTGTCACAACTTGCGCCTTATGTGCGCTACCACTGTCCTGCAATATCACGGGTGGGGCTTGCAGAAAGTGTCACCGCTTCTAAGCTGTTCATTTTTGGAACGTAGCCTGGTACCAATTATCATGGAATGCAGTCGACATCTTTACACGCAGAACCATCTTCCATAATACGCTGTAATTTCTTGCAAAGTTAACTTCTCCTGCACAGTGGGACCTGCACGTGCAGACGGATAATGACGTGTGTTCTCGGTTGCCGCGCTCTCTTTGTGCCCTCCGCCTTTTCCAAGGGAGAGCCCGGCATCTCATATTCTATCATTACAATTCTGATTATCAGCCCTATAAGATGGCCAATAAACTACGTACTTTAGAAAATGATAATATGCGGCCAAAAATTACAAATTAACATGAATATTAACAATGTACGCTGTTATTTGGAGCCGGCCGGGGTGGCCGTGCGGTTCTAGGCGCTACAGCCTGGAACCGCGCAACCGCTGCGGTCGCAGGTTCGAATCGTGCCTCGTGTTTGGATGTGTGTGATGTCCTTATGTTAGTTAGGTTTAAGTAGCTCTAAGTTCTAGGGGACTGATGGCCTCAGAAGTTAAGTCCCATTGTGCTCAGAGTCATTTGAACCATTTGTTATTTGGAGAAAGAGAAACACCAAGACCGAGATATTTTATCGTAATGAAATTTATTCCACCGACTAGGGACATGAGACTATACAAATGATTAGCATTACGGGCATATGTGCACATTGTGACGGTGGAAATTCAGCTGGAGCACCGCCACTACTTGCTGTAATCAGAGCCGTTAGACGTCCTGGCATGGAACCAAAGTGTGTCTGAATATGTTGCTGGGGAATACTCTGCCACGCGGTTTGTAGGTGCGTCCACAGAGCTTCAACTGCGGCTGCGGGAGGATCTGAACGAACAAGGTGCAGACCAACCATATTTCGAACATGATCGATGGGCGACATGTCAGGCGAACGGACAGGCCAGGGAAGCAGTGCTATCCGCCATTCTTCGAATAAAGCTTCCACATTGCTCGTCACATGCGACCTGGTATTATCCTCCTGAAATATGGCAGGCAGTGCCTCGGGAAGTAAACCTCTGTAATGTTGTTCAGATTGCCAGATTGTCCTCAAGATGTAGACAGCGAGATCGTGTGTTATACACAGTAACGGCCCAACACAACATAGCGTTCTTCCGCTACGCCACTCAACAATACAGCCTGACCAACTGCGTTCACCATAAGGGCCTCGAACGCGTATGGGGCCATCGCTGTAGGACAAGTTGAAGTGGGACTCTTCCGAAAATACTACATTTGCCAATCAGTAGGACGGTGTCGTTGTTCGTGTGCGTATTGCAGCCTGTGGCGGTGGTGGGTTCTGGTCAGTGGCACCTGTCCAGCCCACAAGAGACGGCGCCACACGATCACTGAGGACATGCCCACATTGGTAACTGCTCCAACACCGCCTGAACGTCATGGACGAAGCTGTTGTCCGTTACTGCCAACCGTACAAGATGGCGGTCGTCTGAAGCTGTAATCACACTGTGTCGTCTAGAACTCAGTCGGCGCTCGCTCACCGATAGATCTGTACCTACAGATTGGAAAATTGCGCAGGTCGCACCAGTGTTTAAGAAGGGTAGTAGGAGTAATCCAACGAACTACAGACCTATATCATTGACGTTGGTTTGCAGTAGAGTTTTGGAGCATATACCGTATTCAACCATTATGAATTACCTCGAAGGGAACGATCTATTGATACGTAATCTGCATAGTTTCAGAAAACATCGTTCTTGTGCAACGCAGCTAGCTCTTTATTTGCACGAAGTAATGGCCGCTATCGACAGAGGATCTCAGGTAGATTCCGTATTTCTGGATTTCCGGAAAGCTTTTGACACCGTTCCTCACAAGCGACTTCTAATCAAGCTGCGGGCCTATGGGGTATCGTCTCAGTTGTGGGACTCGATTCGTGATTTCCCGTCAGGAAGGTTGCAGTTCGTAGTAATAGACGGCAGATCATCGAGTAAAACTGAATTGATATCAGGTGTTCCCCAGGAAAGCGTCCTGAGACCTTTATATATGACCTGGGTGACAATCTGAGCAGTTCTCTTAGGTTGTTCGCAGATGATGCTGTAATTTACCGTCTAGTAAGGTCATCCGAAGACCAGTATCAGTTGCAAAGCGATTTAGAACAGATTGCTGTATGGAGTGACAGGTGGCAGTTGACGCTAAATAACGAAAAGTGTGAGATGATCCACATGAGTTCCAAACGTAATCCGTTGGAATTCGATTACTCGATAAATAGTACAATTCTCAAGGCTGTCAATTCAACTAAGTACCTGGGTGTTAAAATTACGAACAACTTCAGTTGGAAAGGCCACATAAATAATATTGTGGGGAAGGCGAGCCAAAGGTTGCGTTTCATTGGCAGGACACTTAGAAAATGCAACAAGTCCACTAAAGAGACAGCTTACACTACACTCGTTTGTCCTCTATTAGAATATTGGTGCGCGGTGTGGGATCCTTACCAGATGGGATTGACGGAGGACATCAAAAGGGTGCAAAAAAGGGCAGTTCGTTTTCTATTATCACGTAATAGGGGAGAGAGTGTGGCAGATATGATATGCGAGTGGGATGGAAGTCATTAAAGTAAAGACGTTTTTCGTCGCGGCGAGATCTATTTACGAAGTTTCAGTCACCAACTTTCTCTTCCGAATGCGAAAATATTTTGTTGAGCCCAACCTACGTAGGTAGGAATGATCATCAAAATAAAATAAGATAAATCAGAGCTTGAACAGAAAGGTTTAGGTGTTCGTTTTTCACGCGCGCTGTTCGGGAGTGGAATGGTAGAGAGATGGTATGATTGTCGTTCGATGAACCCTCTGCCAACCACGTAAATGTGAATTTCAGAGTAGTCATGTAGATGTAGATGTAGAAGCAGAGTGCCCTGAACGAGCTCCGATGTCACGGAACTACAGACCCGTCTCCCGGAGGCCAATAATTCTGCCCCATTAGAATCCATTCACATGCCGATATTCCACCTTGTGACGTCGGCGGGACGTAGTGGCACTGTGTTACAAGTTTCCACTTCGTATGACGGCTCCGCACAGACTGAGCGCTCCATAGCACTGACGTCACACAAAAGAGGCTGCTTCTGGACCTATATGGACGTCACTTTTCTGCCATTTAAAACACTTATTATCGTATCGCTCTTCTACAGGTCTTCTTATCGTAGCGTTTTGCAGACCATTGCTCGTGGATGTTTCACTTTATACAAACAGTAGCGTATATACAATATGCAGGAAAAGTTTCTTAAAAAAAAAGTGAAAATTGCAAGTGTCATGAAAAGTAGGAGGTACAAGTTCATGTGCGCTGAACGCCTGTTAAATTGTCTCTTCATTGTTAAGATGTATTGACGCCAGCCACAGCAGAAATGCTTTCTCTTCCTGAGTGGTAGCCAATTTGAAGACAACAGCAACTGCACTTCTGACAGTGAGTAAACGGACTACAGACACAGAAGTGAAACTTATCATTATCCATCACTGCAGACGATTGCTAATTGTGCATGTCGTTTAGATAAAGAAAAATCAACTTTACTTTCACATCATTCATGTTGAATAAGTAGAAATCAAAAATTAAATGACTGCTGAATAACTGACTCAGTATATAGAAAATTAAAAGCAGGGGCGGTATATTACGAGTGCAATATTAATTCCACTGTTAAATGCAGATGAGAGTTCGGGTAGGTGGTTCAAAAATGGTTCAAATGGCTCTGAGCACTATGCGACTTAACTTCTGAGGTCATCAGTCACCTAGAACTTAGAACTAATTAAACCTAACTAACCTAAGGACATCACACACATCCATGCCCGAGGCAGGGTTCGAACCTGCGACCGTAGCGGTCGATCGGTTCCAAACTGTAGCGCCTAGAACCGCACGACCACTGCGGCCGGCCGGATAGGTGGAAAGAGGCTGTTCTAACGTAGCGGCTGAGAATGGAATCAAGGCTGAACAAATATCAAGACGCATTCATAGGGTATGTCAACCTGGAAAAAGCGTTCAATAATGTCAAATGGTGCAAGAAGTTCTGTATCCTGAGAAATCAGGGGCAAGGTACAGGGAAACATGGGTAACGTACAATGTACAAGAAACAAGAGCCAAAATAAGACTGGAAAACCAAAAACGAAATGCTCGAATTAAAAAGGGGTGTGAAGACAGGGATGTAGTATTTGGCCCCACTTTTTAATCTGTACGTTGAAGGAGCAGCGTTGGAAATAAAAGGTAGTTTCAAGACAGGAATTAAAATTCAAGTTGAAAGGATATCAATGATAAGATTCACTAATTACATTGCTATCCTCAGTGAAAGTGAAGAATTACAATATGTGTTCAGTGGAATGAACTTTGCAACAAGTACACAACATGGATTGAGAGTAAATCGATGAAAGACGAAAATAATGAGAAGTAGCAGTAGCAGAAATGAAAGCAACGAGAAACTTCACACAATAATTAGAAACATAACAACATAAATGGTGATCACAAAGCAGAAGGTAGCGGAACATTCAATGACGGTGTACTGTTCTGCGACGCAAACACGTAAGCATTTTTTTATTTACTTTTATGTTACAATACAGCATTACCGGTCTATTGCGGTCTAACTGTGTTGCTGAGGCAGTAAATTTATCCACAGGGCAGTGACTGCGTCTCTGCAATTCACTTTGGAGGTGTGGCGGTGGGACTTGTAGTCCTGTACCACCCTCTGGCGGTGACAGTACTACATGAGTCAGGCAGAAAAATTTAGCCTAACGTGGGCAGGTATGATTGAAAAGTATTGGACGTAGAATGGAGGCTAGTCCTGCCAAAGGATGAGTCCGTGGTGGGCGTACCGGACCTATCGTTAGCCATGGTCGGAATCCGATTCCTGTAGGATGGTTAGGGGAACCGGATGTCGATGCCAGGGGCGTGGAAGTGTGGTCCCAACGCGGCGTAACCCATGGACAGTGTCCCGCAAGGCATCCGCTTTCTCATAGAGCCGCCGCGCGTTGTTGCGTATGGTCGTCTTTATGGGGACGGTATCCGCTTCCTCGCGGAGAGTGACAATCCTCGTGAGTGGCGGGTCGTGCAGGCTCCACCTGAGCACCTTGTTCTGCAGGCGCTGCAATGTCGGCATCCTGGTGACACTAATCGTGGCCCATGCAGCATATCCATACGTGAGGGCAGGCAGGATAACTGTTCGGTAAATGCGGAGCTTGGTATGTAGGTTAAGTTCCCTACTGCGAAAGAGCGGGTACAAAGCCCTGGTTAGCTTTTGCCCCTTGTTGGTGACGTACTCCGCATGACAGTGGAAGAGCAACTTGTGGTCCATCTGGACCCCGAAGTAGGTGGTTGTCGGGGACCAGGGCACCTGCACACCTGCAATAGAGATATTGCGGCGGAGGATGGGCGCCGTTTCGTGAAGTAAACTACCGTAGATTTGGCGGCATTGAAAGCTATTTTGTTTGTCCGGCACCAGATGATAGTGGCGTCCACCTGTCGCTGGAGGCGGGCGACGACGGCGTCAGTAATGCGGCCAGTGGTGTATAGTGCTGTGTCGTCAGCGTATTGTGCAAGGTGGCACTCGGGGATGAGCGGCATATCATTGACATATGTATTAAAAAGGATGGGAGATAGCACCGATCCTTGCGGAGTGCCTGCCGACAATTGGCGAATGCCAGAACGCATTCCCCTTTGAGCCACTAGGAAAGTCCTACCACGGAGGAAGTCATCCACGATCTTGACATAAATATCCGGTATAGGGGGCTGTGTCAGCATCTTGTGTACGAGGTTGTCTTGCCAGATCTTGTCGTAGGCGTTTCGCAAGTCCAGAAAAACGGCAGCTGTCGACTTGGCAGTGTTGAAGCCTTTGCTGATGTGTTCAGTGATCCGTAGGACCTGAAGTTCAGCAGAGAGGTGCGAAGTGAATCCAAACTGTTCAGGACGGATCGTCCCAGCTGCTGCTAGAGGTTGGGAAAGTCGGTGAAGGATCACAGATTCGAGGACCTTCGCCATGGTGTTTAGGAGGCTGGGCCTGTTGTTGGTGGGGACTGTTGGGTCCTTGAACCTCTTGGGGACCGCAATCAGCTTGGCTTGTTTCCACTGAGGGGGGAAAAGGCCAGATGTGAGACAACAGTTTAAAATCTTGGTGAACAAGATGAGTGGTGTGCGGGGAAGGTGGCAAAGATGTTCATTTAAAATTCCGTCGAATCCAGGGGCCGACCGGCCACGTTTCCGTCGAAGGATGCGCTGAATTTCTGTCATGGACGTAAGAAGGGGAGCAGACTGGGGTGGGTGGTTGTGGAAAGCAGCAACAGCTGTCAGGACTTCATGTTCTTCCTGTAGTAGGTTCGGAGAAAGGTCCTGGACCAGAGGGCGGTTTTGGGCCTCGAACACATCTGCCAGCGTTTCCACAATTTGCAGGGTATCATATGACAAGCCCGCTGCTTTGCGAATAGGATGGGCAGTCGCTGGCTTAGAACGCCGCAGGGTGCGAATGACAGCCCAGTCAGATTTTTGGTGGAGCAGGGAAGTGGACATCCTGTCCTCCCACTGTTCAGACCTCCATTCGGCGAGCCGGTGGCTGAATTCGCTTTGGAGGCGTTTGGCGTTTGTCCTGAGGGTCACGAAACTGCTTCCACCTCCGGCGGTAGCGGTTCTTTTGCACCTTCAGCTCTCGTAACAGAGCGGGCAAGTCGTCCAGGGGTGTTAAATTTCGAGGTGCAGTGGAGGTGGAAAGTTTCACTGCTTTCTGAATTTTGGCGGTAAGGTAATCCACAGCACCGACTATATTGGCCGGTGTTGTCAAATCGAGGTCGTGTCGAGTGGTGTTATTAAGTACCCTGGCAAACTTGACCCAATTGGTGAGGGTCACAGTGGAACGAACATCAAATGAAAGGGCAGCATTGGTGAGGTGCAAGAGTACTGGCTCATGGTCAGAGGCCAGTTCGTAGAGAACTTCCAATGAAAACTGAGCGGTGATGTTTTTGAAGATGGCCACATCCAGAATGTCTGGCTGGCAGTTAGTACGGACTGGGATTATGGGTAGGTTCGTGGGGGCCATAGACTGATAGTGCTGAAGTATCCTCCAGGTCAAGGAGGAGCCGGCCTTTGGGGTTGTGCCCCCAATGATAAGCCTGTCGAAGGAAGACAATGTGCGGAGATGGTAATGTGCGACGGATTATTAACACGACGATAAATGTAAAATACCTGCGCGAGAGATAAATACTCTGTGGAATATAAGTATCTCCGTGCGAACTCTATAACAAAGGTATACAGGCTGTATTAAGCTAAGGCAAAGAGATAATTATTCCATGTTGGACATTGGAAGAGAGATGTACTATGTCAGATTGGGAGGAGATTGTTGGAAGCCGCCATTAAGGCAGTGATCTATGTTTTATGTTATTGAAGAAAATAAATGCATATAAAAGCACAAAAGGAGTATCAGATGTGTAGAGTTCATAACCCTTAATTATTTCAGAAGAAATATTCAATGATTATAAAGACGCAAGTCGTTCGGAAGTGTTGTGTGGTTTGGTGGTGCGAATCTGCAGTTTTACACAGTTTTGGGATTCGCCGAGAATATTTCTCCGAAGACCTAAATAATTTCACCAACTTAAGTTGGACGCCACATTCCATATACATGACACAGCATAGCACTTGGCTGTACGGATCGATTTCCGTAGAGCGATAAATTATCTTTTGCGATTTCAGGTGGAGAAATTCCAGCAAGGAGACTCAACGAGATCTGCTGCTGCGAAACGCATATGGTATTACCGTGTAAGTAGCCTGTTTAGTTTTTTTTATTGGTAACGCCGCCGCCACGTAGCGCTCTGTATGAAAATCACTGACTGTGCCGTGTGCAGTCTGTGGCTGGTTGGCATTGTTGTAATACTCGCCATTGTAGTGTCGGGCAGCGGCAGCTGGATGCTAACAGCGCGTAGCGTCGCGCAGTTGGAGGTGAGCCGCCAGCAGTGGTGGACGTGGGGAGAGAGATGGCGGAGTTTTGAAATTAGTAAGAATTGGTGTCATGAACTGATATATATATTATGAGTATAAAGGTAAATACATTGTTTGTTCTCTATTAAAATCTTTCATTTGCTAACTGTGTCTATCAGTAGTTAGTGACTTCCGTAGTTTGAATTTTTTAGTTAGCTGGCAGTAGTGGCGCTCGCTGTATTGCAGTAGTTCGAGTAACGAAGATTTTGTGAGGTAAGTGATTTGTGAAACATATAGGTTAATGTTAGTCAGGGCCATTCTCTTGTAGGGATTATTGAAAGTCAGATTGTGTTGCGCAAAAAAAACTATTGTGTGTCAGTTTAAGCACAGTCGTGTATAAATTTTACAAAGGGGAAGTTTCATAACCGTATTACTTAACTTACGGAGAACAGTAAACAATATAGACTTCATAACCACCGCAAACATAATTAAAAGGACTCAAATAAAAGGAGCAAACAGTGAAAAGTAATCGGTAAACCAAAACATAAATAAAAATCAATGAATAATAATATGCAATCACATTAATAAAATGCTCATTAAATAAAAGAGAGAACAAAAATAAGAACTTTAAAATGGACGGAGGAAGAAGGATATAAAAAGCAGACTAGCAGTGGCAAAAATGGCATTCCTGGCCAAGAGAGTTCACTAGTATCAAACATAGGCCTTAATTTGAGGAAGAAATTTTGAGAATGTACATTTGGGACACACAGAATCGGCAAGGAAAGGAATATATGGAGAATACTGGCAAGAAGAATAGACAGGATGATAGGATATTTATTAATATATCAGGGAATGACTTCCATGGTACTAGCGAGAGCTGTAGAGAGTAAAGACTGTAGAGGAAAACAGAGATTTGGATACATCCAGCAAATACACTCCTGGAAATGGAAAAAAGAACACATTGACACCGGTGTGTCAGACCCACCACACTTGCTCAGGACACTGCGAGAGGGCTGTACAAGCAATGATCACACGTACGGCACAGCGGACACACCAGGAACCGCGGTGTTGGCCGTCGAATGGCGCTAGCTGCGCAGCATTTGTGCACCGCCGCTGTCAGTGTCAGCCAGTTTGCCGTGGCATACGGAGCTCCATCGCAGTCTTTAACACTGGTAGCATGCCGCGACAGCGTGGACGTGAACCGTATGTGCAGTTGGCGGACTCTGAGCGAGGGCGTATAGTGGGCATGCGGGAGGCCGGATGGACGTACCGCCGAATTGCTCAACACGTGGGGCGTGAGGTCTCAACAGTACATCGATGTTGTCGCCAGTGGTCGGCGGAAGGTGCACGTGCCCGTCGACCTGGGACCGGACCGCAGCGACGCACGGATGCACGCCAAGACCGTAGGATCCTACGCAGTGCCGTAGGGGACCGCACCGCCACTTCCCAGCAAATTATGGACACTGTTGCTCCTGGGGTATCGGCGAGGACCATTTGCAACCGTCTCCATGAAGCTGGGCTACGGTCCCGCACACCGTTAGGCCGTCTTCCGCTCACGCCCCAACATCGTGCAGCTCGCCTCCAGTGGAGTCGCGACAGGCGTGAATGGAGGGACGAATGGAGACGTGTCGTCTTCAGCGGTGAGAGTCGCTTCTGCCTTGGTGCCAATGATGGTCGTATGCGTGTTTGGCGCCGTGCAGGTGAGCGCCACAATCAGGACTGCATACGACCGAGGCACATAGGGCCAACACCCGGCATCATGGTGTGGGGAGCGATCTCCTACACTGTCCATACACCTCTGGTGATCGTCGAGGGGACACTGAATAGTGCACGGTACATCCAAAGCGTCATCGAACCCATCGTTCTACCATTCCTAGAACGGCAAGGGAACTTGCTGTTCCAACAGGACAATGCACGTCCGCATGTATCCCGTGCCACCCAACGTGCTCTAGAAGGTGTAAGTCAACTACCCCGGCCAGCAAGATCTCCGGATCCGTCCCCCATTGAGCATGTTTGGGACTGGATGAAGCGTCGTCTCACGCGGTCTGCACGTCCAGCACGAACGCTGGTCCAACTGAGGTGCCAGGTGGAAATGGCATGGCAAGCCGTTCCACAGGACTACATCCAGCATCTCTACGATCGTCTCCATGGGAGAATAGCAACCTGCATTGCTGCGAAAGGTGGATATACACTGTACTAGTGCCGACATTGTGCATGCTCTGTTGCCTGTGCCTATATGCCTGTGGTTCTGTCAGTGTGATCATGTGATGTATCTGACCCCAGGAATGTGTCAATAAAGTTTCCCCTTCCTGGGACAATGAATTCACGGTGTTCTTATTTCAATTTCCAGGAGTGTAATTGAGGACAGAGACTGCAGAGGCTACCCTGAGATGAAAAAGGTTGGCACATGTGAGAAAATAGTGATGGGGGCATCAAACCACTTGTAAGACGTCGTGGTCTCCTGACCTTCATTGCTTACATATTCGACCCTCACAATCATATTCTGCACATCAGGACGCTTCATTCGAACCCAAACTCGATGAGATAAAGTCAATGTTGTATGAATTCATGTAAACGATATGCAATTAACAAGTAAGCGCACCGTGGTTGAAATACTCGATGCTGGCATACACACATACATTCCAGACACGACGGTCACAGAAGCTTTTAAGTTCGAAAGAGAAACCGCACAACGGGATGCCGGGCTCTTCAGTTCCTTCTCTAGATTGTCGCACGGGTGACAAAATGGTAGTTATCGAAATAGACGACAGAGGGATAGAGAAACAATTAAAATCGCTCAAAAGAGGTAAGGCCGCTGGACCTGATGGGATACCAGTTTGATTTTACACACAGTACGCGAAGGAATTTGCCCCCCTTCTTGCAGTGGTGTACCGTAGATCTCCGTAGCGTTCCAAGAGATTGGAAAAGGGCACAGGTCATCCCCGTTTTCAAGAAGGAACGTCAAACAGATGTGCAGAACTATAGACCTGTATCTCTAACATCGATCAGTTGTAGAATTTTGGAACACGTATTATGTTCGAGTATAATGACTTTTCTGGAGACTAGAAATCTACTCTGTAGCAATCAGCATGGGTTTCGAAAAAGACGGTCGTGTGAAACCCAGCTCGCGCTATTCGTACACGAGACTCAGAGGGCCATAGACACGGGTTCACAGGCAGATACCGTGTTTCTTGACTTCCGCAAGGCATTCGATACAGTTCCCCACAGTCGTTTATTGAACAAAGTAAGAGCATATGGAATATAAGTCCAATTGTGTGATTGGTTTGAGGGGTTCCTAGGTAACAGAACGCAGCATGTCATTCTCAATGGAGAGAAGTCTTCCAAAGTAAGAGTGATTTCAGGTGTGCTGCAGGGGAGTGTCGTAGAACCTTTGCTATTCACAATATACATAAATGACCTGGTGGATGACATCAGAAGTTCACTGAGGCTTTTTGCAGATGAGTCTGTGGTGTATCGAGAGATTGTAACAATGGAAAATTGTACTGAAATGCAGGAGGATCTGCAGCGAATTGACGCATGGTGCAGGGAATGGCAATTGAATCTCAATGTAGACAAGTGTAATGTGCTGCGAATACATAGAAAGATAGATCCCTTATCATTTAGCTACAAAATAGCAGGTCAGCAACTGGAAGCAGTTAATTACATAAATTATCTGGGAGTACGCATTAGGAGTGATTTAAAATGGAATGATCATATAAAGTTGATCGTCAGTAAAGCAGATGCCAGACTGAGATTCATTGGAAGAATCCTAAGGAAATGCAATACGAAAACAAGGGAAGTAGGTTACAGTACGCTTGTTCGTCAACTGCTTGAATACTGCTCACCAGTGTGGGATCCGTACCAGATAGGGTTGATAGAAGAGAGAGAAAAGATCCAACGGAGAGCAGCGCGCTTCGTTACAGGATCATTTAGTAATCGCGAAAGCGTTACAGAGATGATAGATAAACTCCAGTGGAAGACTCTGCAGGAGAGACGCTCAGTAGCTCGGTACGGGCTTTTGTTAAAGTTTCGAGAACATACCTTCACCGAAGAGTCAAGCAGTATATTGCTCCTTCCTACGTATATCTCGCGAAGAGACCATGAGGATAAAATCAGAGAGATCAGAGCCCACACAAAAGCATACCGACAATCCTTCTTTCCACGAACTATACGAGACTGGAATAGAAGGGAGAACCGATAGAGGTACTCAGGGTACCCTCCGCCACACACCGTCAGGTGGCTTGCTGAGTATGGATGTAGATGTAGATGTAGATGTAGATGTAGACGGCCCAGCCTATGTCGGCCGGTGACCGCCCTTGTAGCGGACAGCGTGGGCGCGAGTGAAAGGGGGAACAACCCCGTGTTCAGCTTAACAGCAAATTCCGCTACATTGTGAGGGAGCGGCCAGCCT